>NC_056738.1:382905446-382942393 GCF_019279795.1 Protopterus annectens
TCGCAGCGGTTGTTTGGCCCTGGTTGGGCCCCGGGGTCCACCACCACAAAAATGGTGCCCCATCCGGGTATATTACATGACACCTCTAGACAGGTGGCCTATAGTCTGGGCACCCGCATGGCGTATGCCCCCCAGCTATGAGCACATCACATGGCATATGTCTACATTCAATGTTTTCAACTGGGTATATAATCAGAGGTTCAACTATGCTTTGCTGCATTTAGATGGATTATTTTTGACCACACACCAGGGCTGACATGCATGTAAATTTTGAGAACAGGTGTACATAACAGGAATGTGTTTAGCAGATGCTTTTAACACACATGTAGTCCATCTCTTTCCGTTTATTGCCACTGTATTACATTGATATGTATGCATATCCTATATAATTATTAGATCTTTGATTGTAGTATTAGGCATTACAATATCCTATAATACATGTGTTAATGGGGTGTGGTGTAAATATATGTATGTATGTTAACATTGTCTGTGCTTTCATGCCTGTTTACATGTTCATTGTTTGCTGAGATTCATGGTGTAAGGGGTATTCCTGGATGCCTCTATATTATGTAAGTCTCAACTGGCATGTCTATGAAGTCCTTTATTTCCATGTGCCTGTCTGCATGCTGTATTCATCTACCAGGTTTGCAGTTATGGTGCCATCTTGATGTTGATTAAATTGTATCCATGGTCAATTGACATGTAGATCCTATTAATTCATTGAAGGATGTTCTTTATAAGCGTGAACACCATAGTTTAAAGATCCTATGACCTTCCTAGTTGACGTTGTTGGTGTGCCATTAGTATGTGTTCCGCAGGTCGCACATTTGTTCCGCAGTATGGTAGCAAGTGATCCCTATTTTCTTGCTGGCAGATTGAGTGCTGTGCGCGGTATCGCGGCGGTCTGACTTGTATGGGGAGTGTGTACTGTAGTCCCTATCTGCATTTCCTGTGTTATGCCTTACTGCAGCTGTGTAATTCCACCAGGTTTGCAGTTATGGGTGCCATCTTGGTCGTACGTTTGTCCATCCATGGGAATTGCCTACTGGACACTGGTATACGGCTGTACCCATTTCACAGCTGCATTTAGCATTCTCCGGTGGATGATTTGCATTATTGGTGGGGGGTAAGGCATGTGCTATACCCACATCCCTCCCATGGGGCAGGACAACGGATTATCTGCCAAACAACACCGAGCCCCATTTCTGAATACCCACGATCCCATGGCTGCAGCCCTCGACGGTACCCATTACACATTATTCATGTGTGCGGGACTGGGATGTGGACGCACTTCTATGGACTCGGCCATATGGGTATTTCTGCTCATATGTCCTGCATTTCATGGACACCTGTCATCAACCTTAAACACACCGGTGGTGCATATGTCTAACTGTGCCATAGTCACGGCTGTTACACCTTCAGCGTTGCTCGCTCCATCACGTTTTTATTGCATAGGGTTAAATTTTTGGGTCCTACAATGGACACCGATGTGCATATGTAAAGTGTAGAACCTGTTGGACTGTGTCCATCTGGCCAGTGGGTTTGACTGCTGCTGTATGTTCCCCAATCGCGGATGTCTTGTTTGACTACACATATTATGTAATGCTACGACATCCAGGTTTTTCAAACCTGAAACCAAATGGTGTACATCCAAAGATGCAGGTTAGCAACTGCTTTACATAATCCTCAGAAGTCACAGTAGGAAATATCCGCCACTGTATTGTCAGCATAACACCACCATAACATGTAGATCCTATTAATTCATTGAAGGATGTTCTTTATATGTGGGTATGCCATAGCTTAACCATCCTATAACCTTCCTAGTTGACGTTGTTGGTGTGCCATTAGTATGTGTTCCACAGGTCACCCATTTGTTCCGCAGTATGGAAGCGAGTGATCCCCATTTTCTTGCTGGCAGATTGAGTGCTGTGTACACCGGTATTCGCACGCCGGTCTGACTTTGTATGGGGGGTGTGTACTGTGGTCCCTATCTGTATTTCCTGTGTTATGCCTTACTGCAGCTGTGGAATTACACCGGGTTTGCAGTTATGGGTGCCATCTTGGTCGTACGTTTGTCCGTCCATGGGAATTGCCTACTGGACACTGGTATAGGGCTGTACACATTTCACAGCTGCATTTAGCATTCTCCGGTGGATGATTTGCATTATTAGTGGGGAGTAACGCATGTGCTATACCCACATCCCTCCCACGGGGCGGGACAACGGATTATCTGCCAATCAACACCGAGCCCCATTTCTGCATTCCCACCATCCCATGGCTGCAACCCTCGACGGTACCCATTGCACATCCTTCATGTGTGCGGGAATGGGATGTGGACGCATGTCTATGGACTCGGCAATCTGGGGATTTCTATTCATATGTCCTGCATTTCATGGACACTTGTCATCAACCTTGAACATGCTGGTGGTGCATATATCTAGCTGTGCCGTAGTCATGGCTGTCAGTTCTTCTGGGTCTCTCGATCACAGCCGGTTGACATTGTGTATGGATAAATTTTTGAGGTCCTACAATGGACACCAATGTGCATATGTAAAGTGTAGAGCTTGTTGGACTGTGTCCATCTGGCCAGTGGGTTTGACTGCTGCTGTATGTTCCCCAATCACGGATGTCTGTTTGACTACCCATATTATGTAGTGCTACGTAAACCGGGGATTTTCTACACTGAACCCAAATGGTGTGAATCCAGTGATGCAGGCTAACAATTGCTTTAACTAATCCGCATATGTCCCATTAGGACATTCCCGCCTCTGTATTGTCAAAATAACACAACCAAAACATGTAGATCCTATTAATTCATTGAAGGATGTTCTTCATAAGTGGGAACGCCATAGTTTAAACATCCTATGACCTTCCTAGTTGACGTTGTTGGTGTGCCATTAGTATGTGTTCCACAGGTCGCCCATTTGTTCCGCAGTATGGAAGCAAGTGATCCCCATTTTCCTGCTGGCAGATTGAGTGCTGTGCACGCCGGTATTCGCACGGTGCTCTGACCTTGTATGTGGAGTCTCTACTGTAGTCCCTATCTGTATTCCCTGTGTTATGCCTTACTGCAGCTGTGGAATTCCACCGGGTTTGCAGTTATGGGTGCCATCTTGGTCGTACGTTTGTCCATCCATGGGAATTGCCTACTGGACACTGGTATAGGGCTGTACCCATTTCACAGCTGCATTTAGCATTCTCCGGTGGATGATTTGCATTATTAGTGCAGAGTAACGCATGTGCTATACCCACATCCCTCCCACGGGGCGGGACAATGGATCATCTGCCAATCAATACCGAGCCCCATTTATGCATACCCACGATCCCATGGCTGCAACCCTCGACGGTACCCATTGCACATCCTTTATGTGTGCGGGAATGGGATGTGGACGCACTTCTATGGACTCGACAATCTGGGGATTTCTGTTCATATGTCCTGCATTTCATGGACACTTGTCATCAACCTTGAACACGCTGGTGGTGCATATATCCAGCTGTGCCGTAGTCACGGCTGTCACCTCTTCTGGGTCTCTCGATCGCAGCCGGTTGACATTGCGTAGGGATAAATTTTTGGGGTCCTACAATGGACACCAATGTGCATATGTAAAGTGTAGAACATGTTGGACTGTGTCCATCTGGCCAGTGGTTTTGACTGCTGCTGTATGTTCCCCAATTGCGGATGTCTGTTTGACTACCCATATTATGTAGTGCTACGAAACCCATGTTTTTCTACAATTAACCCAAATGGTGTTAATCTAATGCTGCAGGTTAGCAACTGCTTTAACTAATCCTCAGAAGTCCCATTAGGAAATATCCGCCACTGTATTGTCAATATAACACAGCCGGAACATGTAGAACCTATTAATTCATTGAAGGATGTTCTTTATAAGTGGGAACGCCATAGTTTAAACATCCTATGACCTTCCTAGTTGACGTTGTTGGTGTGCCATTAGTATGTGTTCCACAGGTCTCCCATTTGTTCTGCAGTATGGCAGCGAGTAATCCCCATGTTGTTGCTGGCAGATTGAGTGCTGTGTACACCGGTATTCGCATGGCGGTCTGACTTTGTATGGTGAGTGTCTACTGTCGTTCCCATCTGTATTTCCTGTGTTATGCCTTACTGCAGCTGTGTAATTCCACCGGGTTTGCAGTTATGGGTGCCATCTTGGTCGTACGTTTGTCCGTCCATGGGAATTGCCTACTGGACACCGGTGTAGGGCTGTACACATTTCACAGCTGCATTTAGCATTCTCCAGTGGATGATTTGCATTAGTAGTGGGGGGTAAGGCATGTGCTATACCCACATCCCTCCCATGGGGCGGGACAACGGCTTATCTGCCAAACAACACCGAGCCCCATTTCTGCATACCCAGGATCCCATGGCTGCAACCCTCGATGGTACCCATTACACATCCTTCATGTGTGCGGGACTGGGATGTGGACGCACTTCTATGGTCTCGACAATCTGGGAATGTCTGTTCATATGTCCTGCATTTCATGGACACTTGTCATCAACCTTAAACACGCTGGTGGTGCATATGTCTAGCTGTACCATAGTCATGGCTATTCACTCCTTTTAGGTCTCTCAATCGCAGCTGGTAGATGTGGCATACGGATCAATTTTTGGGGTCCTACAATGGACACCGATGTGCATATGTAAAGTGTAGAACTTGTTGGACTGTGTCCATCTGGCAAGTGGGTTTAACTGCTGCTGTATGTTACCCAATCGCGGATGACTGTTTGACTACACATATTATGTAGTGCTACAACAACCAGTTTATTCTGAACTGAACCCAAATGGTGTAAATCCGATGATGCAGGTTAGCAACTGGTTTAAATGAACCTCAGAAGTCCCAATGTGAGATATCCACCACTGTATTGTCAAAACTAACACCACCAAAACATGTAGACCCTACTAATTCATTGAAGGATGTTCTTTATAAGTGGGAACGCCATAGTTTAACCATCCTATGACCTTCCTAGTTGACGTTGTTGGTGTGCCATTAATATGTGTTCCACAGGTCGCCCATATGTTCTGCGGTATGGAAGCAAGTGATCCCCATATTCTTGCTAGCAGATTGGTTGCTGTGTACGCCGGGATTCGCACGGCGGTCTGGATTTCTATGGGGAGTGTCTACTGTAGTTCCCATCTGTATTTCCTGTGTTATGCCTTACTGCAGCTGTGTAATTCCACCGGGCTTGCAGGTATGGGTGCCATCTTGGTCGTAGGCTTGTCCATCCATGGGAATTGCCTACTGGACACTGGTATGGGCTTACACATTTCACACCTGCATTTAGCATTATCCGGTGGATGCTTTGCATTATTAGTGGGGAGTAGGTCATGTGCTACACCCACATCCCTCCCACGGGGCGGGACAACAGATTATCTGCCAAACAACACCGAGCCCCATTTCTGCATACCCAGGTTCCCATGGCTGCAACCCTCGACAGTACCCATTACACATCCTTCATGTGCGGGACTGGGATGTGGGCGCATCTATGGACACGTCGATCTGGGGATTTCTGTTCATATGTCCTGCATTTCATGGACACTTGTCATCAACATTAAACACGCTGGTGGTGCATATGTCTCGCTGTGCCGTACTCACGGCTGTCGCATTATCTGGTGGACAGTAACGGCTGGATGGAATTCTGTTAGGATAAATTTTTGGGTCCTACAATGGACACCAATGTGCATATGTAAAGTTAGATGTTGCTGGACTGTGTCCAACTGGCCAGTGGTTTTGACTGCTGCTGTATGTTCCCCAA
Source organism: Protopterus annectens (assembly GCF_019279795.1). Classification (NCBI taxonomy): domain Eukaryota; kingdom Metazoa; phylum Chordata; order Ceratodontiformes; family Protopteridae; genus Protopterus; species Protopterus annectens. The sequence goes on from NC_056738.1 coordinate 382,911,216, forward strand.
TCGCGGATGTCTGTTTGACTACCCATATTACGTGGTGCTACGTAAACCAGGTTTTTTAGAACTGAGAACAAATGGTGTACATCCAAAGATGCAGGTTAGCAACTGCTTTAAATAAACCTCAGACGTCCAAGTAGGAAATATCCGTCACTATATTGTCAACATAACACCACCAGAACATGTAGATCCCCTATGTATTCATTGAAGCATGTTTTCTTTATAAGTGGGAATGCCATAGTTTACATATCCTAGTTGACGTTGTTGGTGTGCCATTAGTATGTGTTCCACAGGTCGCCCATTTCTTCCGGGGTATGGAAGCGAGTGATCCCCATTTTGTTGCTGGCAGACTGAGTGCTGTGTACGCCGGTATTTGCACGGCGGTCCGACTTTGTATAGGGAATGTCTACTGTAGTCCCTATGTGTATTTCCTGTGTTATGCCTTACTGCAGCTGTGTAATTCCACCGGGTTTGCAGTTATGGGTGCCATCTTGGTCGTACGCTTGTCCATCCATGAGAATTGCCTACTGGACACTGGTATAGGGCTGTACACATTTCACACCTGCATTTAGCATTATCCGGTGGATGCTTTGCATTATTAGTGGGGAGTAAGGCAGGTGCTACACCCACATCCCTCCCACGGGACGGGACAACGGATTATCTGCCAAACAACACCGAGCCCTGTTTCTGCATACCCAGGATCCCATGGCTGCAACACTCGACGGTACCCATTACACATCCTTCATGTGCGGGACTGGGATGTGGACGCACTTCTATGGATTCGGAACTCTGGGGATTTCTGTCCATATGTCCTGCATTTCATGGACACTTGCCATCAACCTTAATAACGTTGGTGGTGCATATGTCTAGCTGTGCCGTAGTCACGGCTGTCGCTTCTTCTGGTTGAACGATAACAGCTGTATGATGTTCCATAAGTATCAATTTTTGGGTCCTACAATGGACACCAATGTGCATATGTAAAGTGTAGAACTTGTTGGACTGTGTCCATCTGGCGGGTGGTTTTGACTGAACTTCCTAGTTGACGTTGTTGGTGTGCCATTAGTATGTGTTCCACAGGTCGCCCATTTGTTCCGCAGCATGGCAGCGAGTAATCCCCATGTTGTTGCTGGCAGATTGAGTGCTGCGTGCGCCGGTATTCGCACGGTGGTCTGACTTTGTATGGGGAGTGTCCACTGTAGTTCCCAACTGTATTTCCTGTGTTATGCCTTACTGCAGCTGTGTAATTCCACCGGGTTTGCAGTTATGGGTGCCATCTTGGCGTACGTTTGTCTGTCCATGGGAATTGCCTACTGGACACTGGTATAGGGCTGTACACATTTCACAGCTGCATTTAGCTTTCTCCGGTGGATGTTTTGCATTATTAGTGGGGGGTAAGGCATGTGCTATACCCACATCCCTCCCACGGGGAGGGACAACGGCTTATCTGCCAAACAACACCGAGCCCCATTTCTGCATACCCAGGATCCCATGGCTGCAACACTCGACAGTACCCATTACACATCCTTCATGTGTGCGGGACTGGGATGTGGACGCACGTGTATGGACTCGACAATCTGTGGATTTCTGTTCATATGTCCTGCATTTCATGGACACTTGTCATCAACCTTAAACACGCTGGTGATGCATATATCTAGCTGTGCCGTAGTCACGGCTGTCGCTTCTTCTCGGTGGAATGGCAGCAGCTGGATGATATAGCATACGGATCAATATTTGGGATCCTACAATGGACACCAATGTGCATATGTAAAGTGTAGAACTTGTTGTACTGTGTCCATCTGGACAGTGGTGTTGACTGCAGCTGTATGTTCCCCAATCGGGGTTGTCTGTTTGACTACCCATATTATGTAGTGCTACGGAAACCAGGTGTTTCATAACTGAATACAAATGGTGTACATCCACGGATGCAGGTTAGCGACTACTTTCAATAAACCTCAGAAGGCCCAATAGGAAATATCCGCCACTATATTGTCATAATAACACCAGCAAAACATGTAGATCCTATTTATTCATCGACAGATGTTCTTTATCAGTGTGAATGCCATTGTTTAACAATCCTATGACCTTCCTAGTTGACGTTGTTGGTGTGCCATTAATATGTGTTCCACAGGTCGCCCATTTGTTCCGCAGTATGGAAGTGAGTGATCCCCATTCTCCTGCTGGCAGATTGAGTGCTGTGTACGATGGTAGTCGCATGGCGGTCTGGATTTCTATGGGGTGTGTCTACTGTAGTCCCTATCTGTATTTCCTGTGTTATGCCTTACTGCAGCTGTGTAATTCCACCAGGTTTGCAGTTATGGGTGCCATCTTGGTCGTACGCTTGTCCATCCATGGGAATTGCCTACTGGACACTGATATAGGGCTGTACACATTTCACACCTGCATTCCGTAATATCCGGTGGATGCTTTGCATTATTAGTGGGGAGTGAGGCATGTGCTACACCCACATCCCTCCCACGGGGCGGGACAACGGATTATCTGCCAAACAACACCGAGCCCCATTTCTGCATACCCACAATCCCATGGCTGAAACCCTCGACAGTACCCATTACACGTCCTTCATGTGTGCGGGACTGGGATGTGGACAAACTTCTATGGACTCGACAGTCTGGGGTTTTCTTTTCATATGTCCTGCATTTCATGGACACTTGTCATCAACATTAAACACGCTGGTGGTGCATATGTCTAGCTGTGCCATGGTCACGACTGTCGCTTCTCCTGGTTGAATGATGAAGGCTGGATGGTATTCCATACGGGACAATTTTTGGGTCCTACAATGGACACCAATGTGCATATGTAAAGTGTAGAACTTGTCGGACTGTGTCCATGTGGCCAGTGGTTTTGACTGCTGCATGTTCCCCAATCGCGGATGTCTGCTTGACTACCCTTAGTGTGTAGTGCTACGTAAACCAGGTTTTCCAAAACCGAGACCAAATGGTGTACATCCAATGATGCAGGTTAACAACTGCTTTAAATAATCCCAAGAGGTCACAGTAGGGAAGTATCGCCACTTTATTGTCAGAATGACACCACCATAACAGGTAGATCACGAGCACTTTGGCCCGGTCTTACCGGGCATTTGCAAATGTAATTAGCAGAAACATATCACTAATGAATAATAATACATATTTTAATAATAAAGTTAATCTTATGTTATTTGGACAATAGCTTCTGCTATTGACATACGATGCTGTGGGTGGTGCCGGTTACCATACACGTGGCTTTCTCAAAGGCCGAATTCACAATTCTAAACACTACTGTGGTCTCCTTTAAGGACCCTTAGCCAGTGGTCAACATTACTCAAGCCACTGCATCACTTACATATGCCTTCTACCGGCACTTACAGGACTGCATGGATCAGGCATTCCCTTACCCAACTGTGGTTCTTTGTACCAATGCCAAGCATCCAGTGTGGTGTACCCCAGCCATACCCAAGCTGTACAACGAGAGGAGGTGGCTACTACAAGACAGAGCAGACTCCTTGTGAGGTATGACACCTTGCTCATTATATGTGAAGAGCTACAAGCTCTCATGACATAATCCGGGGCAGGTTCCACAGATATATCTCCAAGGACTCGACAGACAATCATACGGCCTTCATTAGCTATGCTGGACACCTGGGAGGTAACTCCCAGATATGCTCTGACTGGGTTCACAATGATGTGAAGTTTACTGAACATACACACATTGCCAACATACTGGCTGACAGGTTCGGTGAAGACATCTCCACCCCCCCCCACATGGAGAGATGTCTGTACCAGCGGATTGTGGCCCCCGAATGTTCTGTAATGCACAGGTGGGACATGCTCTCTCCAAGGTAGTGAACACAGCATCCATGGGACCAGCTGGTGTCCCGACTGTGTACTCCGCGATCTCATTGAGGAATTAGACCCACAGTTAGGACAGCTGTTTGATCTTAGCCTCACCTCGGGTAACATACCCAAGTTGTGGCGCACGGCGACTGTAGTCCCACTTCACAGGGGCAGTGCCTCCACTGACCCTGGTTATTACTGTCCCATTAGCATGAGATGCCTTATCTGGAAAGACATGGGGAAGGATCATACTGCAGCCCATAGATGACGACATAGGGGACCTGCATACTTTGCATCCAACCCAGTTTGGCTTGGTCAGGGGCAGATCATGCGTTTAAAAACTGGTTGACGTTTTAGGGACAGTCACCGAGGCCATTGATGAGGGTCATGCAGTCCATACAGCCTACCTCGACCTGGCAAAGGCCTTTAACACAATACCCTCCTCGGGTATCATTGATAAACACATCGGCTTGGATGTGAACACGTACATCGCAGGATGGGTTGCAAACTGGCTAGGTGACACAACCCACGCGGTCATAGTTGCTGGCAGCATGTCAGACTTACTGCCTGTCACAGGCGGTGTCCCACGGGGCTCTGCCCTGGGTCCACTCTTTTTCTACATCTACATTTCCAAAGTACAAGCACACACAGGGGGGTTAGGGCTGACATTTTTTGTAGATGACTGCGAACCGGGTGCCATAGTGGGACAGACATCTGACACAGATATCCTTCAAAGGGGCCTCACAGATATGGATATCTGCTGTCATGGACATGGCCTACAGCTAAATGCCAGGTTATGCATAGTCATACCCATAGGGAAGAACTAGGTCACCCCTGTCCGCCATATGGGTGGCAGTCCACTGATCACGGGGGGAATTACCAGGGATCTGGGGACCCAGGTTGTCAGTCACCATTCGTTCGACACACACGTTGCTATCGTGGTTCGGTAGAACTTCTACATTGCCCACCTGATAGTGCAGGGATTCACATCTAGATCAGGGTAGGTCATCATCTCCTTGTACTCATTACTCATTAGACCTATGATTGAGTACATTGCCCCGTTCGGAAGGTATCTGACCCGACACCTACAGCAGCTGGGAAGGCCCCATAGGTTCATCGTCAGACAGATGCAGGGTGTCAGGGATTTGTGTTATGCTGCCCCACTGTAAGGACTCCTGCTCCATTCAGTCACATACCACTTGTTCAGTGGTGACCTGTGCCTGACATACGAGGCCATGTCGACCCATATTTGATGACTATGCTTCACCTACTGGATCTACATCCCTCAGAACCACAAGGGCAGGTGACGTGAACCTTGACAAGGTCATTAATAGAATGTGTTGGAGTGACACATACATCACCCAGACACTCACTATGCTGTGGAACAACATCACAGTACATGTGAGGCAGAGAACCTTACTAGCCTTGTTCGAGGGGGATCTTGTCCATTGGATGGGGGATTGCAGATATACCCCAGGGATTACATCATTGTCACTGCTTGACAGAGGTACAGCAATATAATAGGCATTTTATCTCCAGACTGGAGGGTTGGCAAAGGAAACATAACTGTGGCCTAGGGTTATGGCTGCCCTTGGGTAGATAGCCTACTCTGTACCTATGGACCTATGAACCTATGTTCATAGTTTGTCCCATTCACACTTGTCTATCCCCTATCCTCATTCTTATGTGTATATTTCTGTGGCACGTGATTGAACTATGTATTACCTGCAGGTATGCTGTCTACAGTGCACATACGTCACAGTTGATTACAGTGTATCTGTGTACCTACCTCTGTGATACTGAGGACTACCACACATCCTTCACAGCATTACATGCATATGTCCATTCTATTATTCTTTGGCCTGAGGGGGGGTGTTAAGGCAATGGTTACACGTGTCCCTGTTTGTGCACGCATCGTGGTGGTCTTTGACCAGCCTCCGTTGCTGTCGTGGGATGGACGATAGTGTTGGTGTGTGTTTGGCATGTGTTTTAACTGCCGGTACATCTGTGGGAGGTGGGGTTGGCACATGTTCCTCTTTGCAGGGGGCCCCATCCTGGACATTTGTGTCATGCATCTACACTTGGCACGTGCCATATGTCCTGTGCTATTCCCACAGTCGTGTATGCCTTCCTGCATTACTACTGTGTGCTACTGGCTGTTTGTATCTGGTACGCATGGCTATTATGGTGGATAGCTTGGCCTATTCCCATGCTATGACATACCCATCCATCCAGGCATATACATGTTATTCCGTATTTTGCATTGGCCGTGGGTGTTTGGCCGTCCAGCAACGCTACTCTCAACGTGTGATGTCCCACCTTCCCCTTCTGTGCCTGTGGCACCCTGTTGGGGCATCCTGCTTGGTGGGCAGATGTTCCGCCATATGTGTTGTGTTTGACATGCCTGCATAGCTAATCATTGGTACAGTGGCTGAACATACCGCCTTGTCCAGATGTGTACAGTTATGGGCACCGTGGCGTGTGCACGCCTATGGGGTTTCGACAGGTCCATACCACATGCGGGATGTACACATTCTGCCGACACATTCACATGCAGCCATTTGGATATCTGTACCTGAGGTGGGATGTTAACATGTGGGGTACATATTTGCCCGCGTGGCACTGCCTAGGACAATACTTCTTACTACATTTCAGGTATGCCCATTGTGTGTAGGTGTGTAGCTGCGCAAGGCTGCTAGCTGGGTTGGGTGCACGGTCATACATGGGTGCGGGTTACATGCTATGATGGGGCTGTTGTGTATTACATTTGCATGCATGAGTTCCGCTTCTGGATATTATGCTTAGGCATACGCCGTCCTATGTGTATGCGATGAGCACGTTGCTGGGTGTAGTACATGTTGCTATGCACATGTTTGCCTGTGTTTAGGGTATCTTGTTTCCTTCTTGTTGTTATATCGACACGGCTACCCGGCTGTGTACTCTCACTACTGCTGGTGACCATGCCCATGTCGCTACTTCTATGTTGGTGCGGCGCGCTGACATGCTGCGGTACACCTTCACTGGGTATGCCCACTGACAGTGCATTGCGGGACGGACACGGTATTACGCGTATCCTTTGTTCCTTGGACGGGTACACTTTGGACTTCGTGGGTTAATGTTTGGTTCTCCGTTTTGTGTGAACGGGTACTATGTTGCATAGTCTGCGTACGTTTCATTATCCACGGGCCCTGGCTGGTGCGGTTACTATTGCAGGCGGCCTGTGGAAGTCAGCACTTTAGGTTGCTCATCGCCTGCCGGCTTGGCCACGCCTCCGGACGCATCCTACTTGGGCTCGCTCACGTGCCCTCCGCACGTGTCTGTGGTTGCGGCGCGCACTCATTACTATGCATATGGTGCTGCTACGCCGATTATTCACTGCACTGCCTGCGCAAGCCTTACACCGGCCTTGCGCCGAGCTTCATGAATCCCGGGGTGTGACTTATTTTATATTGGGAAGACCAAGAGAAAATTTAAACTAAGGCTATAAGAGCATATGAGGAATATCAGACAAAGTAAATTAGAAAGTCCTGTAGCAAGTCATTTTACTCAGTTTCATAATTCAGACCCTACTTTATTAAAGGCAACAATTTTGGAAAAGTATCTACGTGTTTCTGTTCAGAGAGTGCTTATAAAATAAATTAATGTATAAAGAAACTGTTTTTATTTTAAAATTGAATACTTTGTGCCCCTCAGTTCTTAATTTGGATTGTAATTGGAGAGGGCTCATTTAATTGTTTCTTAGTTTTTATTGGTTGAAATTTAATTGACGGCTGTATTTTATACTGCTGCTTGAAAATGTTTTTTACACTCCTTGAAGGCTTTCTTTTAGCTAAGGTGCTAAAGAGTGAATAAGGGCTTCTTTTTATTTGGTACAGGTTCTTGCCTTTATTAGTCATTTTGGTATCTTGTTTCTGTGTTCCTGTTTTTTTTTTTTTTATTTATTCCGACTAATGGGTCTGAAGTTCCCCGGACCTGTTGATGGTCTGTCATTGTGCAGAGGAATGACAGCTAAAGTCTTCCATTTGCATGGGATGAAGTCTGTGCAGAGGCTATGGTTGAATAGTGACACCAGTGGCCCTGATAGCCCATCTCAGGCTATTTAGGAGGCATCCAGGGATATTATCAGGGCCCATTGAAGCTGTAGTCTTGGCTTTAGAGACTGCATCTAAAACCTGCTCTCTACTGATAGTAAGAAGGATTATGTTAGATGGTATTTCATTGAGGGAGCTAGGGTGAGAGGCAGGCAATGTAGCTGAAATTGTCAGCCAGAAGATTTGCTGTGTCCCCTGGTTCTGTGAATATGGCTCAATTTATCAACAGTTTGGCACACTGCTGTGTGCTGCCTTTGAGGCTTCAGACATAGAAGGCCTTATTGTTGTCCATTTCCTGGGATGCTAACTTTACCTTAAAATTTGCTTTGCTGGATGTAATTAGTCTTCTTAGTTGTCTGTTTAGTTTGATGAGAGTGTTAGCTTCTTTGGTGTTACACTTCTTAATTTTAGTTATGACTTTTTTCTTTTGTTGTGCAAACTGTTTAATTTTGGATTCCACTAGGCTGGGTTACTTTTTGAGTTAGTTTTGGGCTTACTTCTGGTGGGTACAGCAGCCTCTATACAGTCATTGATATGGTTGTACAGAGCTTCTGTGAATAATTCTGCATAGGGTGCTGTGTTATCTGGGTTTGGAGAGGGGGTTGAGGTCTGGGATTACAGAACTGATTCTTATTTCAAAGGAGACTGCATTGTTGTCTGACCTTAACAGAGAGGACACAACAAGGGGGGAGGGTATTGTGGCACCATTCTCTCATATGGTCCAATATATTTGTGCTTCTACTAGGTGCATGCACTAACTGGGCTAGGGTGTTTGTGTTTACAAAGCTAGAAATCTTTGCACCTGCAAATTTGGGATCATGTAGGATTCCCACTTTATAAACAATAAACAATGTCTATTGTTAACCCTGTTGGAGCTTTTCTCCCCGGGCCTCCGCTGAAAATGGACATATATCCAGTCGGACTATCCCGGTCAACAAATGTAAAATAAAATAAATAAAATAAATAAAGGGATAACTACAGTTTCCCTCAGCTATAGTATTTGATTGAATGGTGGGTGTCTCCACTAGGTCAAAGTATGAGATATGTGTTTTATGGGACATAGAGGGTAACCTATAGCTTAGTAGGATATAGTATGAGAGTTTGTCAATGGTAATATGGATGTGGAGGAATTCTAGTGCGGCATCATGTTTGACCAACCTAAAGATATGCTTTGTTACTGATGTAGCTTGAGACACGGCCATCTTTAGTCACTGTCTGTGCAGTTGCTGTTCTAAATGGGTGGAAGGCACTGACGCCTTGCACTGCCGGGTTACTCTCTGTGGCTTTAAACCATATCTCGGTAACTGCATAGATGTCCACATTCTCCAAGGTGATGAAAGCTTGGAGGTGGTCAAGCTTGTTTAGACCCCTAACACTGACGAGTAACTTGGACAAATTTTGCTATTCTGGAAGGTTTGTTAATTCGCCTTTCCTGAAAATTGCTGTATGGGGGAGGATATTGTTTTAGCCAATATTCAAAAGCCTACAGGGGACAGGTGTAGACCATCCTTGGCAAAGCAACATGGTTTGTTAACCATGTCTTCTCATGCTGACATACACTGTATACCCCTATGGGCTTGGTAACCAAGGCTTCACTGGATGCGACTATATGTGCATTGTTAGGTGTTGTTTCTGCAGGGTGCTTTTGGGTTTCCTGAGAATAATTTTTCAGGTTTGATGAGGATCATTTTTACAGGTGGCATACCAAGGAGGTCTCTGGGGGTTGGGAAGAATGCATTTAAGTGTTTCAGCATAAGTAGGTCTATGTGTGAGGAGGGTACTATGTGTGTTCAGTCTAGTGTGTGTATTTATGACAACCAGGTTGTTATGATGAGTGCTTGTATGCAAGAGTTTTGCTTTCAGAGACATTTTGTATATACATCTCTTGCATACTATATTTGTTTCTTTGAGGAATGAATAAATGGCTGTTAATGAACACTAGACTATAGTTACATTGTCTCAATATAACTGTATCCATCAAACTGGCTGCAGATCAATTGGGAAAGTTCGTACCCATAAAGTCAGGTCCTTTATTGGGTGAGCTACAATGATGCAGTATACAAGGGGTTAATAGTGGGCTGAATAAGGTTCTTTTGGGGCGAGAGACTAGACTAGACTATACAATACTAATATCAAGGGGTAGTGCTCCTCAACATGCAAACTAGTTGTTCTACACTCACCAAGCTATTAGTACAGTTTCAGGGGTGGTTTTGTAGGGGAAATTTTGTTTCTTGGTGACTGTGTCTATACAGGGCACTACTAACCACTGCTGCACAATGGACAGTGGTGCACAAATGCTCCAAATTTATATGGGTAGTTAAAACACAAAAAACTGGCTTCAAAGTCCCTTGACCAACAAAACAACTACACTTACAGCTTTCTTATGTGTTTCCCAACTCACATAGACCAGCTACTACCTACTGCCACTATATGGACTATCTCAGTCCCTTTAAAGTAAAACACAAAACAAATTGCTTGAGAGTATAATGCTCACAAAACAACTTAAAAAACTACCCAAATATGTCAGATTTAAGTATTATAAACAGCAACATCTCATATCCTTAACAAAGAGGAAAAAAACTGAGTGTTTAAAATTCCAACTTGCATGTTTTAAATAACTCGAACAAGATCAAATCCAGCAGAGCTAATTATGAACCAAAAATTTCTACGTCAGCAAAGGATAACCACAAGACATTTTTAATTCATGTAAAGAATCCCAGAAATAATATCCATTATTGCACTCAGCTTATCTCTAATGACATCAAGTAATGAAGCCTCTAGGGTATAGCTAACATCCTTGCAGATAAATTCAGCTCCAACTTCTCTGCTCTGTCATCTCCAAACTTCACAACACAAAGTATCATATTGGAACTGATGCTAAAAGCACTCTGGAAGACCAAACATGCCAGCTCTTGGGGTCTGTATAACATATTGGTCTGTTATATAATAGATATTAATCTATTAAGCTGCATCATCTCCACTGGACATGTATTAGAAGCCTGGAGAATAGATGTAGTTGTTCTCCTACACATAGAGTGCCTCACCATGGATCCTAGCAACTTTAGGCCTATCATCAGTCTCACCAGCATCGTTTTCAAGGTAATGAAGTGTATCATCGTGGTTCTTATGAAAAGGGACATTGGGAAGTGGAATCCCTAGACCAAATACAATCTGAATTTGTATAAGGTAGATCATGCATAATGAGATGAGTTGGATTCTTTGAAAGAGTCCCTGAAGCACTGGACAACTCTGTACACACAGCTTACCTTAATTTAGCAAAGGATTTTGACAACATCCTTCATCTGGCATAATTGACAGAATGGAAAACTTCAAAGTAATTGAAGGGACAAAGGACAAAAATCAGGGACAATTTTAAAATATTACTATAATTCATTAAAAAAAGTTAATAGAACAGGATTTTCATCAACATGCATTTTCTGAACAATGACTGTGAAAGTCTAATGTTTGTCATTATTCACTGACTGTATTCCTGAGTGACATACCAGAAAGTCAAACGTTTATCAAAGGACTGGGCAAAAATATGTAGCAAAATCAGGGATGGTCAGCAAAATTCTGAACAGTTGAGGAGTATGCCTCTAGGTCAAAAGAGGCTATCGTTTCCCTCTACTCATCTGACATCTGGCCCATACTAGAATAAAATAAACCCTTCACTATGCACTTATCCAAACACATAACTCAGCTTCAAAAAACCTGGTGGTTGCTCACTAAGAATTCAGGTATGAGCTCCACAAGTTACCCAGAGTGTTTAGAAGCCCTATCTGTCTCCACTGCCTCTTATGGATTCAGGGTGATCTATGCCTGCCTTACAATGCTATAAATAGCCCAGTCATGTTTGATCTAATACATATCTATAAAACTGGTAGTGGAACCAACACAAGATCAAGGGTCCTATATCTATATCTATATTGCAACATAAATAGGACTTGCCGTGTCAGCTCTCTCTTTCTCTATTTCCCCAAATAATTCCTTCAACCTCTGCAACAAACTTCTGTTTTTTAGTAAATAAATCATGTCCCTCACTATCTGCAAACCTAAGTTAAACAAGTGGATGTGAACCAAAAGCTAATCCTTATGCAAGCCTCTTTTCCATTATGGACAACTAGTTGGGTACACCAGAGGGTGGTGTAGCAAATCTTACTTATTGCCTAGTAACAACCTGTGAGCTTATGAGCTTATGAACATATATGCCTACAAACTGATAGTTTGCGCACAATAGCAGGTAAGTAAGTGCTCACTAAATGGTGTAATTGAGCTAGATGCATGCTTTAGAGGTAAACTTTTTTTTGTTAATTATTTGTTTTAAAGGATATTATGGAAGCCCAGTAAGGATGCTAAGTCCAAACATACTGGTTTTCCTCTGCCCCACATGTAGGAGTTTGAACATGCATAACGGGTACATATTTTTCACTTTGTAAAGATTTCATTGTATGATACCATAGCTGCTCTTAGTTTTGTGTGCAGGGTAAACTGTTAATCATTGCAATGAATGACCATCATACTATGCTTTTCTTAAACATTTCAGCATTCAGCATTCTGCTAAAAGGTTGTTTTTCTTTCATCTCTTATTCTTTCATCTCTTAGCTTATTGCAAAACATGTTGTCAGGTTAAAAATAGTTTAAAGATAGTTTTTATTTTGTAGCTGCAGCAGCTCCACTAATATTTAAAGGGGACAAACACCACAACACAATGCATTTTCAATGTTACTAAAATGTTGATTTCTGTTTTTTTTCTTATTGATCTAGATACAATATGGAGATAATTATTTTTTATGCATATTCAATATTCATTTATTAATATAGTAGGGATGGAAGCACATGATATAAACACCAGCTTATAAGTACACTGTGCTCAACATATCAAGTTAATATACTACGAAAACAACAGCACATTTGCAAATATAGCCAAATGTTAGGGGAATAATTTATAACCCTACTTTGTAAGGAGGCCTCTACAATGATTTGAAGATTGAGACTCACATACATACTCATATATACATATAGACATATTGAATGCTCATCTGACAGAAAGTAGCTGGGGAAATAAAGATCAATTAATTAAAAATACTGAGTGTTCTTTCCACTCACCATTTAATCATATTCCCCACTTCTTCAAGCTTAATCTAATATCTTTTCTTGCAGTCGACCTCCCACTTTTGCATTCACATCACTCCCATGGCAATACAGCTAACTGTTGTACCTCAACTCAACACTGATGTTATGAATATCTGTCTGAACAGATTATGCCATTCATAATAATGTTGATATCACATATATGTAAAGCTTCCTTTACTGTAGCCGAGTGTAAATACTGCCTAAATTGTAAATATGTAAACATATTTCATTGTTAGTGTGTAGCTTTTCTCCCCAGGACTCAGATGAAATAAGGATACTAACTTCACTGGACTATCTATTCAACAAAAAGAAATAAAATAAATAAATAACCTGCATTTACAGATGCTGCTGCCCCTCCACCAGACGCGTATAAACAGACACACACACACGCACACACGCACACACACACACACACACACACACACACACACACACACACACACACACACACACGCACACGCACACCCACACACACACACACACACACACACACACACACACACACACACACACACACACACACACACACACACACACACACACACACACACACACACACACACACACACACACACACACACTTACTTTCATCTACTGTGTTGCACAGGCTATCCTGCAAGGCCAAAACTGGAATCTTCTTCATCTCAGTGATGAGTTGTAATGGGACAGGGCTGTCCTGCTCCTTGGATTGATGTTGACTGTTTTGTACAGGATGAATTATTTAGTCAATTCATTTGAATAGATTTTTAGATAATTAAAAAAGCAATTGCTTAATACAGATGGTGGTGGTGGGAGAGGGGGTTGGAGCTTAAGAAACATTTTTCACAAAGTAGAAGCTTTAATGTGGAAAGTTTTCACATCGTAGTCAGACAGACTTATTCAGACATGGCACTCTTGCTTTGGTTTTCTGCTGGCAGAAACCATACCACAGACAGAAGACCAAATGGAGAAGCTGTATCCAAATATGTCAGTCTGGGGGTGCAGGTAATGCTAATCAGCTATGTGCTCTCCTCCAGAAATTGCAGTGGTTGAGGATTAACTCCAAGTTATTTTTATTGCTAGAAGAAAAAGCATATGCCATTGCTTAATGACGTACACTCAGTCAATACTATGGGACTAGTCATGGCTTGTAGCATGACAACAGATGAATATAACAGAGCCATGGGTGCGCATGTCTGTTTGTGGATGTGAGTATGAATATCTATAGGACCATGAATATGGATGATTGACTGTGTGTGTGTGTGTGTGTGTGTGTGTGTGTGTGTGTGTGTGTGTGTGTGTGTGTGTCATGAATGTAGGTGAGTCAGAAGGTGCTTGTGTGGGAGTATGGATGTGTGTGCATGTGTGGGAATGCCTTGGAGAGTGCATGTGTGTGTTTGTGTGTGCATGTATGTATGCATATTGGGAGGTGTCTATGCTACTGTAAGGCATGGATGGGTAGGGAGAACACAAGTGCAGTCAGGTCTGACAATATCGTGTTCGATTCAGAAACACAGTAATTAGCCACTATCTGGTTCAAAACCCAACCCATAACCCACCCCATCCTGGGATCTGCCCATCGTAGGCCAGGGACTCCTTGGTGTCTTTCACAACTTTGGGATCATAGTGAATTTGCAAAAATCAGCCATCCTATTCTCTGGAGTTTATTAGAGCCCTTATGAATATGACAACAATACCCCACTTGGGCATTATAGATAAGCTCACCAGCTTAAATATAAACCCCTATGTCACTAGATGGGTTGCAAACTGACTTAAGGACAGAACCCACATGGTTAGAATTGCTGGAGCCATGTCTGACTCCAAATCAGTTACAAGAGGCATCCCACAAGGCTTAGTCCTGGGACCTCTCTTGTTCGGTATATATTTCTCGGAGGTACAGGCTAACACGGAAGGACTGTGGCTGACCAAATTCGCAGATGACTGCAAACTGGGTGCCATAATAGACTCTCCAGCTGACACAAGCATCCTACAAAAGGGCCTCATAGAAACAGACAACTGGTGCCAGAGCCATGGCCTCAAGCTAAACGCCAAAAAGTGTATAGTCATCCCCTTTGGCAAAAACAAAGTGCCCACAAATTACCACATAGGTGGTAATCCATTAAGTACAGAAGAAGTAATTAGGGACCTGGGGACCCAAGTTGATAGCAATCTCTCATTTGACAACCACGTGGCCAAAGTGGTTAGAAAAACATTTTATATAGCCCACCTAATCATGAAGGGATTCACATCTAGATCAGGGGAGGTCATCGTGCCCCTTTACTCATCCCTCATCAGGCCCATAATTGAGTACAATGCCCCTTTTGGGATGTACCTTACCAGACACCTGCAGCAACTGGAAAGACCCCAAAAGTACCTCACCAAGAGGATCAAAGGGCTCAAACAGATGCCATATGCTGCCCAGTTAAAGAAACTCCAGCTCTACTCAGTGGAATACCGCCTGCTCAGAGGCGATCTGTGCCTGATGTATAAAGCCATGTCCAACCCGGAATTAATGGACATGCTGCACCGCAGAAAATCCAAATCCCATCGAGCTATGCGCTCGAGAGACTTGTACCTCAGCAATGAAATAAATAGGACATGCTGGAGGGACAGATTCATAACCCAGAGGCTCCCTTCACTCTGGAATAAAATCCCAGTCCAGGTTAGGCAGAGTCCCTCATTGACTCTCTTCAAGAGGAATCTTGATGAGTGGATGGGAGATAGTAGGTTTACCCCGGGTATCACTTCTATGTCACTGTTAGACAGAGGCTCAGTATACTAACCTCGAAAAAGGGCATATCAAAATTCATTTAAAATGGGTGGCGAAAGCCAAACACACTCTGGCTAGGCTTATAAATGCCCTAGGGCAGATAGCCTAGTATGAACCTATGAACCTATGAACACTCCTAGTAAAGCTTCCCAGTCTCGAATTTCAACCCTACACTTTCTACCACACAGAAAACTACCAGTCTGGTTGGTTCTCCACCTTCTCGCCTGCATGGTGCTTCCAATTCATCAGTCCCTTTATACTGATTTCACATGGGAGTCCTACAGTGGACACTATCAGTACAGTGGTCAATCAGGAGTCAATGTCCTATCTAATAAGTCTCACAAATATTTGCAGGGGATAAAATTCTTAGGTGTCTCACTACTCCTCTCCCTTAAAGAAGGATTTCCTTTCATTTTTCTGACTCTTCAGGCCTCAGTGACCATGAATGCCTCCTTGTAAGGGTGGGGGGCATTACTTAGGAAGAAAGATCCAAGACATGAGGTCTCACATGGAGGCCAGTCTTCACATCAGTATCTTGGAGATGAGAGCAGTCTTCCTAGCATTGCAGGCCTTTCAGAACTCTCTTCACTTGGATGTGATTTCCATTCAGATGGACAATATGGCAGTTGTTTGGTACATAAACAAACAGGGAGGAACCAGATCTTATCCCTTGTTTCGAGAAGGCATGTGA
Organism: Protopterus annectens; assembly: GCF_019279795.1. Taxonomy (NCBI): domain Eukaryota; kingdom Metazoa; phylum Chordata; order Ceratodontiformes; family Protopteridae; genus Protopterus; species Protopterus annectens. Next base: position 382,927,704 of record NC_056738.1, read on the forward strand.
GTATGGCAGTGGGTACTATCTTATCACCAGTTTCTAGTAGCAATGTATATCCCAGGGAGGTCCAGCATTCTAGTGGATGGGTGGAGCATATCCATTCTGCTCCCTCACAAGTGGTCCCTTAATCTGTTAGTAACAGAGCAGATCTTCAGCTGTAGGGGCCATCCTTGTTCCAGTCACTTCTCCACTCCTCTGAACACCAAAAACAAGTTCTTTGCTCTGATCCTCACAAAGGGAGTCACACAGGGAAGTTCTGATGCACTCTTGGGCCCAGGATGACTTTATGCCTTCCCCATTCCACCTTATTCCAAAGTTTCTCAAGAAAGCCTTGATGCTGAAGGTCTCTGTCATTGTCTTAGCTCCTGATTGGCCTTAACAGGTGTGGCTTCCCTTCCTCTGGTTTTGTCTAGTTCACCCTTCTTGGGACTTGGGCTTGGGGAAGAATTTGATATCCCATCCGTCCGGAGAGTCTCACCCAGACAGACATACAGACACTCAAACTAACCACATGGTTTCTCCAATTTCAGTGATGTTTTGACAGTCCAGGCTTTCCCTTTCTGTTTTACATATTTTATTTTCCTCTCTTATACCATTCACTAGAAAAATATATAAAAGTAAATGGAAATGATTTTCTACTTCAGCCTCAGATAAAGACCTTGACCCCTTTTCAGCCCCTCTCTTCACATTACTAGACAACCCAGGTTGATAGCAAACTGACTTTTGACCACCATATTGCCTCCATTGCATGGCCCCCTTCATTAGTAAGGATATCTCATCCAGGGACAATGTGGTCATAACATCCCTGTATTTTTCCCTTATAAGACCAATTATTGAATACAGTGCCCCTTTCGGCATGTACCTCACAAAGCACATGCAGCAGCTGGAGAGACCACAGAGATTCCTCACCCAGAGAATACAGGGCCTCAAGTCTACCTTACACAGATAGGCTAAAAGTCCTGTCCCTCTACTCAATCTCCTACAGACTCCTCAGAGATGACCTATGTCTGGCATATAAAGCAATCTTAGACACCACCCTGATGGGACTGCTGCATAACCGCAAGTCAAGTTTCACTCACGTAACCTGCGTATGAGACCCCAACCTGGTCTATGACATCAATAGGACTTGTTGGTGGGACAGATTTGTGTTTCAGAGACTTCCCCTCAACGTAAAGCAGAGTACCTCATTAAACCTTTTTAAGCGCCACCTGGATAAATGGATGAGGAACAGAAAATAAACGTCTGGGATTCCACCTATGTCCCTGATGGACAGTGGCATAGGATGCTGACTTGCTGGAACATGGGCTAAATTCTTGGCTAAGCTTGTAAGGGCCTCAGGGCCAATAGCTTAGTAACTTCCTATGATCCTATGATCAAGTGTGAATATATGTCCATAAGTCCTTTGTAAATTATAATTACTGTGTAAAATTGGCAATTAGCACAGCGGGTTATGAGTGTAAGCTATTAAAGAGCTGCCTCCCTGTCTATTTTCCATGGCTTGATTCATTGTGTGACTCCAAACAAGTCTATTAACCAGTCATCCATCCAGGTGAGGTTACTATTGAAAAGGAATTGCCTACCTCAGGTAGGTCAATTACTGCAATGGTGAGAAAATATAATTTAGAGACAACTATGGCAACCACATTACTGGCTTATTGGTATGTCTCTGGATCCCACTCTAGCTACCAATAGCACTCTCAGACTTGATGATGGTAGTTGTGTCCCTAGCAGCCCATGCATTGCATTGGCAAAGACACCCCTCACACACACACACACACACACACACACACACACACACACACACACACACACACACACACACACACACACACACACACACACACACACACACACATTCAGACACCTATGCACATTCTCCCACACTCCTCCCTGCCCCCACACATAGATGCACTCACTCATCAACAAGCAAGCTCCCCTACCTTCAATCACAGTCACTAATACACTCGCCCATTCACCCACATATACATTCCAACAAACTCACACATCCAGGCTGTCAATCCCTTACCCAGCTCCCCTAGCACACACACACACACACACACACACACACACACACACACACACACACACACACACACACACACACACACACACACACACACACACACACACACACACACACACACACACACACACACACATCTCCCACCCCCATGTCTTCAGTGATCTTACCTGCACCATAACTGCTTCCATGAGAGTGACTAGGTTACCACTGTCTTTTGACACCATTCACTTTTTCCTTCAGCAGTGAAAATTTACACTCAGCACAGGATAAATCAGGATTTGCTGGAATTTATGGGGGAAAGCATTAGCCACTCCCCCAGATTTCCACAATATCATGCAACTCTGCCCACAAGACTGACTTCCATGCAGAGGTCCTCAATAGTGGGAAACCTCAAATATACGGCAGTGTAAGAATTATAAATGTTTCTGCAAAACATCAATATTAAGGCTTTAGCAAACCTTTCTGAATCCCAGCTTAAGTTATTACAGCACTGTATCAAGTAACTTATTAGGAAGGAGAAAGGGCTCACTAGGTGCCACCTGCTGCCAGCAAGCCTGCCAGTGAAAAAAATAAAAATAAAATAAAAAATGCACATTTCTATTTTTTCACAAATCAATAAACCTGCTAGTCTAACTTTCAACACATAAAATTGCATAACACATAATTTTTGAATGTTCCAAACCTAACCTGCCCTTTACTTTCCCTTGACTTTCATTTTTGTTAAATGAAGCCACAGCTACTATACATGTCCTGGCAGACAACAAACCTAAGTTCTTCAAAACCAGCTCAGTTTCTTGCTGATGTGCAGTACAGGTGGAACTAAACTGTTTGATGAAATATTCATATTGGACTGCTCCTGTTTTACTAATATGAAAACCTTAAGAAAATATAAGGATGTAACAGTGATACAAACATACCTTTTAACTGTCCAGATTTTCACAGAATGTCAACATTTTTGCCTCACATTTTTGATCTGTTCTTCATAATATTTTTGGTTTTCTGGAAAATCATTAAGATTGAAACCAGTTAAATAATGACAAACATTTGTGTTTCAGATTTCATATTATTCAGTAAATGCATGTCAATGCAAAACATATTATTCTAGCAACTTTCTAAGTTTCTAAGAGCAATATTTAAATTTGTCCCTATTTATGGTCCTTTGTCCGCCCATTATTTTGGCCTCTGTCCAGATTTCTTGTGCTCAATGATTGAGAAGTACAAGAATTAAAGTCAATGCTTTACAGTGCTTGCCTCTTTAGTTTGACTCTAAGCGGATGTGCTTTTAAGTTGTTGTGTCTTTCGGCTTTTCCCGGTTAGGGGTCGCCACAGTGGAACTCCGGTCTGCTAATGATTGGTGGTTGATTTTTACGTGCCGAGTTACCAGCCCTGATGCACAACCATCAATGACGGTACGCCCATTCATGCATGTCTTCACGCAGAAGACGCTCTAGCTGAGAATCGAACCGGACAGCGTCTTACTGTGAGTGCTTTTGAGTAAAGTCTATATATCCTCCTTTTGACCATTTCTGGTTTTAGTCTCTTCTTTACTCTCTTATCCCAAAGATAATGCACTAGGGGAATTGCTGAGTCCCCTAAGTTACACATGGATGTGCAGTGTATCTATGTATATATATATATATATATATATATATATATATATATATATATATATATATATGCGTGTGTGTGTGTGTGTGTGTGTGTGTGTGTGTGTGTGTGTGTGTGTGTGTGTGTGTGTGTATGTGGGTGTGCGCATGTGCATGCGTGTCTATTTGTGTGTGTGCACATCAACAGGCATGCATGTGTGTTTCTTTACAGACCTGCAATACTTAAGACATTATGTTTACCTCCAGTAGAGACAAATGTAAAACCAATCACGAATGCTATGTTTCTTACAAGTGTTACTAACCTGAAAACCTATTTGTAATCACTTAATTACTGTAAAAGGTTCTTACCAAACCTGGCAACCTTGCTAATACCTTAATATTTTTATTTATATGATGATGCAGAATGATAATGGCAAGAAGAACAGGAAATTGCATTGCAGGAGCTGAAAACTGCAATACAGTATGCTAATGCACTTTCAGATGACAAGAGTTCTCCCCTCATGTGATGATACAATGTATGGATTTGGAGCTGTGCTTTTGCACAGAAAGCCTGAAATTAGTGAGGAACCACTTAAGTCAGATATGCTGGTGTCTGCAGATTAGAAAATGTATTCATAAATGAATATGGAAGAATTAATCATAATTTTTGAATTCAAAGATTGCTTTAAATATTTGTATGGTCATGTTTTGACTATGTGTACAAATTAAAAACAGGTGACTGTTTTCTTTAATGAAAGTATTTTTTTAAATCGGTTCATCAGAAGTATACATCAATGGACCTTGTTTCTGAGAAGAAACGTGTGTGATTGTCAACAGACCAAGAATGCATCATACTAATGCACTGAGGAGGTTACCTACTTAGAAACTTAGCGGTCTAGACAATGGTATTGATCTTAGATGTCACAGACAATAAAGCAGTATATACTGAACAACCTAAATACGGGATTGCCAAGAGATATATTTTGTCATAAGTTCACATGTATGTATTCAAAGGCTGGTCTATAATAAGCTGAGCCCAGACATGTCATGCTATTCTAGAAGTCCAAACTCAGGGGGGGTTGAGATGGGTGTATTGTTATTGGAAAAAGTATCATAGTTCCTCTACAAGATCAGTCTATACTACTGAAAATGTGAGATCAAGTTTATCCAGGAGTATCAAGCAATGAAATATTTAGCCATGTTGTACGTGCAGTTGTCTGATACAAATCAGAATATGGAAAAGGTAGTAAAAATATGCCAACAGTAAATGCTATCTATTGTAACTTTTTGCCCAAAAGGCCTAAAAAGTAGCAATCAAAAATGCACATGGACTGTGTTGGTCTATTCTTTGGAAAAAATTTTTAGGTTTTCTGCACAACTAATTGATAGAAAGTAGATGCACATTCTATGGTGCTGTCTAATTCTCAAGGTATAATATACACAGTATTCCATTTCTGATAATGATCTTCTTTAGCTAGTGCTGAACTTCTAAATTTTAGGAAAGAAAATGGAATTTATCATACAACTTCATATAACTTCTAAGCCATTTCATACCTCTAAAGGCCCGATAGAGAGGCCAGTACATACTTTTAAAGAAAATGATTAAGAAAATGTCAGGTGTAAATATGGAAGCATGAGGTAATGACAAATCTGGCACGTGCAGAAATGCTTATGTCACAGAAAATGAGAATCACATTTGACTTATTTCTAGAAACATAATCTCAACATTTGAATAAAAGTACCAAGCTGAGCAATTTTACACCAATAAATAAAACCTATGTGCAGAGCTAAAATTAGGATCTTAAAAGTAACTTGAGAGTAAATGTGCATTGTTTGGTCCTGTGTCTTATATGATGGTTATTGGGATTCATGCATCAGTGAAGAAGCATGCACATTAAGTAAGAGTAGATTCACAGAGGCTGCATCAGTATGAAAAAGAGAAGGAAGATTGTGCAGTGAAGAGGTTTCACATGAAACACCTTAGACAGAGTAGTATTCATAGTCCCCAGGTTCACATATGTGAAAGGACAATCAGTGAGGAACATCAGTATGCAATTATGTAAATTACTAAGTGCAAAAAATGGCACTAATTACAGAAAATCTCACTGCTGCGCCAAGATGTCCTCAAGAGAGTCACCCATCTTCGCCAGCGTAAAATGGATTAAAGTAGTGTAGTTATGTATAGTGGAAGCTTTATGCATACAGAATCATGCTTTCTTTTGCTTACTTTCATTTTTGAGGGAGGTAAAACAATAAAAAACATCCTGTAGTGTAATACAGAAGTTTGTCCCATTTTCTATTCATTTTCTTGGTTGAGATTATAAGTACATGCTGAATTTTACTCCTGCAGCTCTTTTTTTTGGGGGGGGGCTCTCATGGCAGCTTCTGTAAAAGTAAATCAGTAAACTGTGTCATTAGAATGTTTTTCTTTACTATTATTATTTTGTTTTAACTTTGTAGTTAGTTTTGGGTAGGTTTTAAATCCTGCGATAGGATTTTGACTGGTAAGTAAAACTGGGTAGAATATAAGCAGTGAGACAGTTTAAATTGTCATTGCTAACCTTAAAAGTGTATATATATATCATGCATAAGGTACAATTAAAAATTGTCATTGCTAACCTCAGAAGTCTATATATACCATGCATTAGGTACAACATGCCGGAGTGTTATTGACGTGCCTTTGCCAGTTATGCACATTGATGAGATAAGTGCAACTTGCGTATAGAAACCTGAATAGCTTTATGCCTATAAGAAGAGATACACATGCTCAACAATGTGATTTATACAGCTCAGTGAAGCTGAGCCTCATTTGCGCAAGAACATCGTAAATAAGCCACATATTATGCCAACTAGCTTCAGTCCACCATTTTAGAATCCTGCAAGTTGCATGCTTCTCCAAAAGCCTGGGAAAAGCACAAACAAACTAAATTAATTGCTTAGAAACAGAAAAAGCTGAAATTAGTGTGGAAAGGCAATATAATTAATTGCAATCTGCTGAGAGGTAGCCTTATATTTACCAGTAAGACTTAATAATTATTATTTTCATTTTTATGGTTTACAAATGACGTGATTGGGAATGTGTAAGGTGACATTTTCAGTGCTTACTGCTGACTCTTATCACTATCAGTTTGGAAGGGATAGTTTAATGGCAAATGGCTGGTGATTTGAACTAATTAATTCCATATGGTGATATTCTCTGTACTACATTCAGAGCCAAGATATACATACATAGGTATCAGTTCTGGAGCAGAGAGGACAACACGTGCAATATGGATATCAGCACTGAATAAGTATTCAGAATTACTGTTGCAAGGTCTGTTTATGACACTGTATCCCTGTACGTCATAAAACATGTCAGTCATGGTCAACATTTCATACATCTGTGATATAAAGATGACAGGTGTTAGACTGTTACTTTTGTCACACCATGTGATTGCAGGTTACAAAATGAAATGGCATAACAGCAGGAAATAACTCATAGAAGAGACAATTTCAATCCTGACAAGACTCACATCCTTATGGATACCCTTAGGAAATATGGAAAATGCCACTTTGGAAAAGAGGGTGGTCCAAACAGACAGAGAGAATTAAGGCATTGAATAAAGTACTGTCTGGTATTAATGCTGCAAAGGGGAAGGAACTGCAGTCTGCACCTTATTGAAGTGATGGGAAGAGATAGGGTGAACATGTCAGGACCAAAGCTAGGCAGATTGCAATTGCATGTAGCAGTAATGGTGGTGGCCTTTCCACACTCCATCTTTTAACATCAGATAAGGAATGTTTTCTCTCATTAAGGAGTGATGATCTGAATGCAGATGAGGATGCTACTGACATTAATAGACGTGGTGTTAACACCAGTATCTTCCGTCTCATGCAACAACAACAGTCAGGTAGTGTGGAAGGTTAGTCATTTACTGTAGCTTATTTTCATTTGTTGTGCTAATATGTAATTGCTGTAACCCATCTGCACATCATCCTTACATGCTCCATTATCAAGTGTGCCATCAACATCACTGACAGGGGAAATTTACAGACAACTCATGGCAAGTTATATTATTCTATCTACACATATCAATAGTTATATCTGCCACAACTCACATCATCCACATGTTCACAAATCTCTTAAAAGGCCAGGACCAGAGCAAAACTCATGCGGTGCCTTAGCAAAGCAGGCTGATGTTGAGAGCAGGATGGCTGTAGACGATGTTACTGTAACTCTAATCATCATGTCACATGCTGAGGTCAGTGGCACACAGTTGTAAAGTGTACCAGCAGGGCCCTCTAAACCCCAGAAGGTCAATAACAACTTAGAAAGTGACAAGTGATACACTCAGCAAAACAAGGACATGTCATTACCTCTTGGGGAGACACTACACAACTTAACAACTGCATCCTATGCACAGCCAACCTGTAGATGAAGGGATGATCCTTTCAGAGCTAGCAGTACCTACTGTCATATCAGTATACAGAAGTGCCAGGTGTAGGCATAGTTCCCAGTTAGTTCTAAAGACATGCAATGTCTTGGCTGCCCCACACCAGATTTGTTGTGGGAGAGATGCTTAGAGTACTGCAAGGTATACCTTGGGACTCATGTGTCATATGGCTGCACACACAGCATGCATGTCAGCATTCATACATACACTCATAAAGGCTTATCAGACTCACATTATAACTAAAGGTGGACATGGCCATGGGGCATGCATGGTGAATGAATAGGCTATAAAACATGTCCATCTCGAGGAAGTGCTATGGGCATTCCACAGGACTCAAGAAAGAAGAAAGCAGTCAGGTCTTGTCAAACTTCAAAAACAAATGGCAGGCCTGTCAGTCAAGGTCTAGATCCCACTGCACTGTTAGGTCAATGTCACAAGGTTTGCCTGCATCTAGTAGATCCCACCCATTGCAGCCATTCAGCATTAAGATCACAAGTTAGCACGTACTCCTGATCTATGGGGCCATCTCTCACACTATGCTTGGAGGACATTTTATAGGACACCTTCTAAGTATAACTTACACTTAAAATCACCTGTCAATCCACTTATGTAGAAGGCTAATGCAGGACATCCCCCAGAAGTCTGAAAGTCATATACTAGTCATATACCAGACAATACCGAACAGAAATATATATATATATAGATAGACAGATAGATATAGATGTGTGTGTGTGTGTGTGTGTGTGTGTGTGTGTGTGTGTGTGTGTGTGTGTGCGCGCGTGTGTGCAAATTTGATATACACACATATACATATATATATATATATATATATATATATATATATATATATATAAACATACATAAATATTTGTGATAGTTAATAATTACTATAGCCTTTTCTGGACACCAAAAAAGTAAATAAAAAAGTAAACACATGCCTATATACCTACTAAACTCCTAAAATCCCACCTGCCATAACTGTAGCACTTGTGCTCAACCACTAACACTGCAGCACTGCACAAATGCTGACTGTTGGTGTTGTTATGAAAACTAACATTTCTACTGATGAAAGATAAGAAATGTCTGACATACAGTGCAAGATGACCATGCAACACACAGCACAGCTCAAGAGTAACACTGAATGCATCATTTATTATCTATGTAATTGTCTTTATTTCCCCTGTTACTATGTGCAAGTGATGGTCCATACTTGTGGACTAGATGTCATCGCTTTGCTTGCATACAGGTACAGACTTGAAATTGCTCAAATGGCCACCTTCACTCTTGCCCAAGGTAGGAGACAATATAGATATGGGTGTTACGGACTGGAGAGTAAAAGGCATAAGTCTATTCCTCTGAATGATTTTGATTAATAGTAGTCAACCCCTCATTTCAAAATAGCAAAACTGTCATGTTAGTCTACTCAGGTTCATAGGTTGGTACTACGCTATCTGCCCGAAGGCATTTATAAGCCTCGTTTATAGCCTTGGTAACTGTCTAAAAAAAGTCCACCATGTGTTGGTTTACACCACCCCCTTAGATTAGTTCCCTGTGCCTCTGTCCAGCAGAGCCATTGAAGTGATCCCCGGGGTATACTTTCTGTTTCGCATCCACTCGTCAAGGTTTCTCTTGAAGAGGGTTAGTGAGGAGCTCTGCCTAATGTAGATTGGAATCTTGTTCCAGAGCATGGGAAGTCTCTGGGACAGGAATCTATCCTTCCAGCACATCCTGTTTATTGTTGTGGTGAGGTTTAGATCCGTAGAGTGTGTGGCTTGAGGGGATATGTTTTTCTTTAGGTGGAACATGTCCATCAATTCTCGGTTGGACACGGTCTTGTACGTCAGGCAGAGATCACCTCTGAGTAGGCGGTATGCAACTGAGTACAGCTGGAGTTTCTTCAGTTGAGCTGCATAGGGCATCTGTTTGAGGCCAGTGATTTTCTTGGTGGGGTACTTCTGTGATCATTCCAGCTGTTGCAGGTGTCTTGTAAGGTACATCCCAAATGGGACATTGTACTCTACGATGGGTCTGATGAGTGATGTGTAGAGGGGCACAATGACCTATTTTGATGTGGATGCAAACCCTTTTGTGATTAGGTGGGCCACATAGAAGGATTTTCTAAACACTTTGGCAATGTGATTTTCAAAGGAGAGGTTACTATCTACTTGGGTCCAAAGATCCCTTATTACTTCTTTTGTATTTAGGGGGCTACCACCTATTTGGTAGTTTGTGGGTAGTATGTTTTTTCCAAAGAGGATGACTATGCACTTTTTGGCATTTAACTTGAGGCCATGGTTTTGGCAATAGGTATCTGTTTCAGTGAGACCCTTTTGGAGGATTTCGGTGTCAGCCAGAGAGCCAATTATAGCCCCTAGTTTGCAGTGGTCTGCAAACTTGGTCAGCCATAGTCCTCCTGTGCTAGCCTGTACCTCTGAGAAGTATATGCTGAACATGAGGGGTCCTAGGACTGAGCCCTGGGAAATGCCACTTGTAACCGGTTTAGAGTCAGACATCGTTCCTGCAGCTCTTACCATGTGGGTTCTGTCCATGAGCCAGTTGGCAACCCATCTCGTGACATAGGGGTTTATGTTCAGTCTGGTGAGCTTGTCTACAATACCTGAATGGGGAATGGTGTCGAAGGCCTTTGCAAGGTCTAGGTAGGCTGTGTGGGCCACCTTTCCCTCGTCTATAGCCTTGGTAACTGTCTCAAAAAAGTCCACCAGGTTTAGGAAGCATGATCTGCCATTAACAAAGCTGAACTGGGTAGGGTCCAGTGTTTGGAGATTCCCAATGTCTCTGTTAATGAGATACATAATGATGCACTCCATAGCCTTGCAGCCCAAGCTAGTCAGGCTTATAGGGTGATAGTTCCCGGGGTCTGTTGTGGTTCCACCTTTGTGGAGTGGAATAACCATTGCTGTGCACCACTCTATGAGCATGCAGCCTATGGAGAGGCTGAGTTTGAACAGTATGTTTAGGTGAGGGGTTAGTTCATCTTTGAGCTTGTGTAGGACGCAGCTTGGGACACCGTCTGGTCCCATTGATGCTGTGTTTTTGGCTTTGGAGAGGGCTGTTTTAACCTGAGTGTCTGTGATTTCAGGGGCACTACATTCTTCTGATATGGTTATGGGCCCTTTGGGGGGTGAGAGGGGGGGTGATGTTTGCACAGAACCTGTCTGCCAGGATGCTGGCGATATCGGTTGGTTCAGTGTATTTTCTGCACTGCGAGCTAACTAACTCCGAGCAGATCTGAGAATTGCCACTTAGATTCTTGACATAGCTAAAGAAGGCCTTGTGGTTATCTTTGGAGTCTTTGGCAAGTTTTCTTTCGAAGCTAGCCTTAGATGATTTTATGAGGGATCATAGTTTCCTGCTGATGCTGATCATGGATATCTTCCCTTCTTGGGATTTTGCTCTTTTCTGTACTAGTTTCCTCCTTATATTGTACAGACCAGAATGAGGGTCCTGGGACATGGTGGGTGATCTGTAGCAAGCTACAATTTGGATTGCAGTTTTGCCCATTGTTAGTTGCATGTGGATGATCCCTGAGGCATCATGCTGTGCCACTAACCTGGAGGTGTGGGTATCCTTGATGAATATGGATACACCCCCATCTTTTGTATTTCGGTCCTAGTTTTGTGGCCGAAATGTATGGTATGAGTTGTAGCCTGGTAGTGCTGGGGTGCTATCTGGATCCTTAAACCAGGTTTCTTTTACTGCACATATATCGATTTTCTCCATACTGAGGAGTGTCTTGAGTGCATGCATTTTGAGGTTTAGACTTCTGGCATTGAGTAGCATTACCCTCAGTTTTTTGTTACTTGTGCTATTTACGGTGGTGGGTTTGTCTTTTGAGCCTTGCCTAAAAAATGCACTATGGGGGTGGCAAGATCCTTGGCCAGTATTCGAAAGTCTAAGGGTGACAGGTGCAAGCTGTCTCTAGTGAAGCAGCAGGCTTGTTGAGCATGTCATCCCAGACTGACAGACACTGGATCCCCTTTGAATGACACCAGAAGCGTAGTCAATTGTTGAAATTGATAATTTTTTCTTTATACTGTGGTATCATTCTTGGTGAGGGCAGGATGCTACTCGGGGTCAGGGTCATACCGGCCTGGGCTACGTGATCAGAGAGCTCCTCCATGTCTCTTTTCATGTATTCCAGGGAGGTGCAGCTCAGGTCATTCACACCAACATGGGCAATGACAGAGTTATATTTGTACTTGTTCTGGAGTGTCCTAAGTGCTTGTGTTATGTGGCGGATCCTGGCATCTGACAGGCAGCTAACAGTAACCTTCTACTTGTTCAGCCTAGTGAGTGCGACGTCAGTGTGCCTGACTATAGAGTCACCTATTACTAGTATGTTTTTTTCTTCTTTTTTCTTTATTACTAGTATGTTGGGTATGTTATTTTGCCTTAAGGGCTGTGATTGCATGGCACACTGGTTTTGTGAAGTATGTGTTTCATGGTTTGTGTTGGGGGGGGTGGAGGTTGTTTGGATGTTTGCTTTGGAGGTCTCTGTTGCTTTTGCAGATTTTTATTTAGAGCCTCTGAGTACATTTTCGTGCATTTATGTGTGTTTTTGCTGGTGCTGGTTTAATGGGTCTATGTGAGACTGGTGGTGTGATGCAAGTATTTCCCTTCTCCTCTTGACTGCCTGGTCCAGTCTTGGGTTGAGAGAGCTTAGCCTCCAGTTTGGCTGTATAACTGCATCTCTCGCATGTATTAGTGTTTGGTGGTAGGAGAAGAGGGTTGTCTGTGTACATGAGGCAGTTGTAACATGGTCTCAAAATGCAGAGATTCACCAGTTGGACTGGAGAGTACACCTGAAACTGCACTTTGGACATGCCTGGATAGGTACAGTGGACTGTTTTACTGAATGGCTGGTGAGGTCGAATAGAGAGCCTTGTCCTTCTCTACAGTATGGGGGGGGGTTAGTGCTAAGGTTTATTAATGCTTGCTATGAGTTTTGAGCAAGTGCCGGGCTGAGAAGTGATTGGTTTGAGTGCTTAAGTTGAAAATTTGTCTAGTTACAAGGGAAAAATTGAAAAGCAGACTTTGTGGAGCTGGGAATAGTTATACCCCACCTACCTGGCACTGCCCGGCACTCAAAACCACACTAATGCAGATTTTATAGCAGGGAAATGAAAGAGACAGAAATTAGCCCAAAATGGCCAATAAACTACTAATTGCTGGGCTGAAACCACTCCTCCAGGGACCGATAGGCTGCTCAAAGCTCTCCTCTCTCACAGGTGAATAGAGAAACATCCTTCTATCCAACTAAGATATGGGCAAAACACAGAAACTTGTAACACAGCCCTGAATATAGCACTAACCTGAAAACTGGACTATACTAGCTTAGAAAGGTGGGGAAATAAGTATTTTTTTGTTTATTTATTTATTTTTTTTTTCAGAAAATAAAGCAGATACAATAAAAAAACACTAAATGCACAGAAATGGCTATCACACTTGAGTATGTAGCCTACAACAGTTAAAAAGTTAAACACAAAAACGACTTTGTTAAAGTGCAGGCAGTAAAATAAGTACAATATGTAGTTGAAACAAGCTTTTTAAATCACAGAAACTCTAAAACATTGGTGTTTTCGGCAGAATTAGCCAAAGGCAGCAAGAAAATGCAGAAAAATGACACTTAATCACTCCAAAGTCTCTCTTTTGTCTCTCTGCTGCTGTGGAACTCTGCAGGCACCAGGCAGGAGCTTTCTGAGCTGTATACAAGTGCAAAAACCTTGCAAATGCGGGTTTTATAGCAGGGAAATGAAAGAGAGAGAAATTAGCCCAAAATGGCCAATAAACTACTAATTTCTGGGCTGAAACCACTCCTCCAGGGACAGATAGGCTGCTCAAAGCTCCCCTCTCTCACAGGTGAACAGAGAAACTTCCTTCTATCCAAGTAAGGTATGGGCAAACATAGAAACTTGTAACACAGCCCTGAATTCAGCACTAACCTGAAAACTGGACTAAACTAGCTTAGAAAGGTGGAGAAACAAGTATATTTTTTGTTGTTTTTTTCAGAAAATAGAGCAGATACAATCAAAAAAACACTTTAAATGCACATAAATGGCTATTACACTTACCTTAGTATTATATAAACAAATGACTTATGTGGTAAACTACTACTTTATTAACAATTAATCCTGTAGAAGTGAAATGTAAAGCTTTAAGTTTTTAAATTTATGCTATCATAAACTATTCCAGTACTGAAATTAAAGTCATACAGCTCTGGTTTCACTACAAGTGATTACGTTTGGTTATACTGTAAGTGACTGAATATAACTGGACAAAACCATAGGCTAAACACTTTGAATGTAGCGAAATGATTGCAGTAGCAGTATTAGTTTCTCACTGGTGAGACATACAAAAGCCATGTGGAACAAAACTTTATTAGCATGTTTCTGAATTGAACAGTTGGTAATTACCATTATTATTCATGCTTGTGTTCTATCTTTGTAGCACAGGCAACTAAAAACACTCACACAGCAACATGCACGTCAATATAAATGCCCAGATACACATGCACACATGCAGAAAATGAGACATCAAGCATGCCACTACATAAACATGCACACACACACACACACACACTCACACACACACACACACACACACACACACACACACACACACACACACACACAC
>NC_056738.1:382942893-383130393 GCF_019279795.1 Protopterus annectens
TTTGGTGCCTTTGAAGGGGGGCCCAGTAGGTAGAGGGGAACTCTGGCTAAAAAAGTGCTATAGGGATATCAAAGGCCTCAGCCAGTATACCAAATCCTTGGCATGAGAGATGTAAGCAATCCTTGGTGAAATAGCAAACCTTCTCTATCATCGCATCACAGGTCAACACATACTGGATCCCCTTAGAGTGACTCCAACTACTTTGCCAATTATATTACCTTGGTATCTATGCATCATTCTCACTGAATGCAAGATACTACTCAATCGTAATATGTTTCCGGCCTCTAACACATGCATAATAAGTTCCATCTCTCTGCATATCCTTCGGGGCACAATTCCTCACGTCATTTACTCCCACATAGACGACCACAAGGTTGTAGTCATATTTGTCTGCGTTAAGGGCTCTTGTAGTCTTTGTAACTTCATGGATCCTGGCAGCACACAAATAACTTCCAGTCACCTTGTTCTTGTCCAATCTGGTGAGTGTGGAGTCTGTATGCCTAACTAGCAGAACTCATAATCACTGTTGTTGTTGTTGTGTCTTTCGGCTTTTCCCAGTTAGGGGTCGCCACAGCAGAACTCCGGTCCACTAATGATTGGTAGTTGATTTTTACGTGCCGAGTTACCAGCCCTGATGCACAACCTTCAACGGTTGCAGCCCATTCACGCATGTCTCCACGCAGAAGATGCTCTAGCTGAGAATCGAAGCCGACAGCGTCTTACTGGTTGGATATATTATAAATAAATGCACTGTTATTAACTCTGTGATATCATAAGCGGGTTACTTTATTTTGCATTGTTTCAGTAAGATATCATTTCTATTCATGGTTTCCAATTGTGCTCACTATAAATACTCTTTCTCAATAATTTACTTCTTTGCCACTTTGCTCCAGGTCGTGACTGAAAAGGGTGATTTGTTCAGTTCACCTACCTGGTTAAGAAGTCCCGCGGTAGTGGTGCTGTGGTAGCGTTGTCGCTCACAGCAAGACGTTGTCCCGTTCGATTCTCAGCTAGAGCGTCTTGGTCCAGCTGGTGAACCTGGGAATCTTGAGGCAATGTTACAACTGCCTAATGTACACAGACAACCCTCTCCTCCTCCCAACAAATTCCAACACATGTGAGAGATGCAACCATATAGCCAAACTGGAGGCTAAGCTCTCTCAACTCAGTACTGGCGTAACCAGTCAGGAGGAGAAGGAAACCACACTCACTACAATTCCAGTCTCACATAGACCTACCACGACAGCAAACCAAACTCATAAACACACAAAAACATACTTGGAGGCTCTAAATAAAAATCTGCCTAAGCAGCAGAGACCTCCAAAGCAGACACCCAAGCAACCGCTACCCCAAAACAAAACACATGCAACACATAGCTCACAAAGCCAGTGTGCCAAACAGTCACAGCCCTTAAGGCTAAACAACACACCTGATACACTTGTAATAGGTGACTCTATCATCAGGCACACTGACGTCCCGCTCACCAGGCTGAACAAGGAGAAGGTCACGTGAGCTGCCTATCGGGTGCTAGGATCCGCCACATAACACAAGCACTCAGGTCACTCCAAGGCAAGTACAAATATGACTCAGTCATTGTCCATGCTGGTGTGAATGACCTGAGACGTACCTCCCTGGACTACATGAAAAGAGGCATAGAGGAGCTCTCTGGGCATGTAGCCCAGGCGGTATGACCCTGACCTTGAGTAGCATCTTACCCTCACCAAGAATGATGCCACAGTATGAAGACAAGATTATCAATTTCAACAATTGGCTTAAGTATTGGTGTCATTCAAAGGGGATCAATGCCTGTCAGCCTGGGATGACATGCTTCGACAAACCATGGATGCTTAGGGGACGGCTTGCACCTGTCACCCTGGGCTTTCGGATATTGGCAAAGGCTCTTGCTACCCCCATAGTGCCTTTTTAGGCAAGGCTCAAAAGACAAACCCACCTCCATAGGTATCACAAGGGATAAGAAACTAAGAGTAATGCTACTCAACGCCAGAAGTCTAAACCTCAAGATGCACGCACACGAAACTCTCCTTAGCATGGAGAACATCGATATCTGTGCAGTAACAGAAACCTGGTTCAAGGCTCTCGAGAGCACCCCAGCACTACCAGGTTATACCTCATACCATGCTTTTCGGCCCCAAAACTTGAACTGAACCACAAAAGGAGGGGGAGTATCAATATTAGTCAAAGATACCCACACCTCCAGGTTGGTGGCACAGCACGAAGCATCAGAGACTATCCATGTGCAACTAACAGTGGGTAAAACTGCCTTCCAGTTTATAGCCTGTTACAGACCACTCTCCCAAACCCAGGAACCCCACTCGGCCTTCCTGAGAACACTGGAAAATATGAAGGTCTCTCCAAACACCATTATATTGGGTGACTTCAACTACCCAACCATAGACTGGGAGCATTACTCTAGCTCCAACACCCTAGCCCAAAGGTTCCTAGAATTTATAAACTCAAATGCTATGGAACAACTTGTTACCACTCCCACAAGAGGGAAAACATACTGGACCTGATCATCACCAACATGGGGACTCTATGCCCCAGACCAGAAGTGTATCCCTCACTGGTAAGATCAGACCATAAACTAATCTCACTGGATATTCACATCCCGACCCCACCCCATGCCCAGAAAACCACAGTAAAAAACTTCTCAGAAGCAAATTTCACACTCCTCAAAACCAAGGTGGAATCCTTCAAAGCCCCAGGCCTCTGGATAATACCGCCCAGACCACAAAATCCTTTATAAACGCATTCTATGAACACCTTCAGGAATGCATGGATCATGCAATCCCAAATAAAACCAAGACCCAATCCTTCAAAGGCAGACGTCCTGTCTGGTGGACCCCAGCCATAAACAAACTATACAATAGAAGGAGGAAGCTACTACATGACAGAGCAAAATCCCAAAAAGGGAAGGCATCTCTGATCAGTATTAGCAAAAACTACGGGCACTCATAAAATCGCCTAAGGCCAGCTTCGAGAGAAAATTGCACAGGACACTAAGGATAATCACAAGGCTTTCTTTAGTTATGTTAGGAACCTGGGTGGGAATTCCCAGATATGCTCAGAATTAGTCCAAAATGACAAAAATACAATCAACCCACAGACATTGCCAACATCCTAGCTGACAGGTTCAGCGCAAACTCCCTCCCCACCAAAAGGGCTAATATCTATCCCAGCAGAGTGCTGCCCCTGACATCTCAGATGCTCAGGTAAGAGCTGCCCTCTCCAAAGCAAGAAACACAGCATCAATGGGACCAGACGGTGTCCCGGGCTGCGTCCTACATGAACTCCAAGAAGAGCTAAACCCAAACCTAAAACTACTGTTCAATCTCAGCCTTACTACAGGATATGTACCCAAAGAGTGGCGTATAGCAACAGTGGTCCCTCTCCACAAAGGTGGTGCCTCAACAGATCCTGGAAACTATCACCCCATAAGTCTCACTAGCTTGGTCTGCAAAGCTATGGAAAGGATCATCATGGACCTTATAAATAAAGATATTGGGGACCTACAGACACTGGATCCTACCCAGTTCGGCTTTGTTAAGGGCAGATCCTGCCTCTTAAACCTGGTCAATTTCTTTGAAACAGTCACCAAGGCCATTGACAAGGGGAAGGCGGTCCACACAGCCTACCTGGACCTCGCAAAAGCCTTCGATACAATACCCCACTCGGGCATTATAGATAAGCTCACCAGCTTAAATATAAACCCCTATGTCACTAGATGGGTTGCAAACTGGCTCAAGGACAGAACCCACATGGTTAGAATAGCTGGAGCCATGTCAGACTCCAAACCAGTTACAAGTGGCGTCCCACAAGGCTCAGTCTTGGGACCTCTCTTGATCGGTATATATTTCTCGGAGGTACAGGCCAACATGGAAGGACTGTGGCTGACCAAGTTCGCAGATGACTGCAAACTGGGCACTATAATAGACTCTCCAGCTGACACAAGCATCCTCCAAAAGGGCCTCATAGAAACAGACAACCGGTGCCAGAGCCATGGCCTCAAGCTAAACACCAAAAAGTGTATAGTCATCCCCTTTGGCAAAAACAGTGCTCCACAAATTACCACATAGGTGGTAATCCATTAAGTACAGAAGAAGTCATTAGGGACCTGAGGACCCAAGTTGATAGCAATCTCTCATTTGACAACCACGTGGCCAAAGTGGTTAGAAAAACATTTTATATAGCCCACCTAATCATGAAGGGATTCACATCTAGATCAGGGGAGGTCATCGTGCCTCCTTACTCATCCCTCATCAGGCCCATAATTGAGTACAATGCCCTTTTGGGATGTACCTTACCAGACACCTGCAGCAACTGGAAAGACCCCAAAAGTACCTCACCAAGAGGATCAAGGGGCTCAAACAGATGCCGTATGCTGCCCAGTTAAAGAAACTCCAGCTCTACTCAGTGGCATATAGCCTGCTCAGAGGCGATCTGTGCCTGACGTATAAAGCCATGTCCAACCCGGAATTAATGGACATGCTGCACCTTAGAAAATCCAAATCCCATCGAGCTATGCGCTCGAGGGACTTAAACCTCAGCACTGAAATAAATAGGACATGCTGGAGGGACAGATTCATAACCCAGAGGCTCTTCACTCTGGAATAAAATCCCAGTCCAGGTTAGGCAGAGTCCCTCATTGACTCTCTTCAAGAGGAATCTTGATGAGTGGATGGCAGATCGTAGGTTTACCCCGGGTATCACTTCTGTGTCACTGTTAGACAGAAGCACAGTATACTAACCTCGAAAAAGGGCATAGCAAAATTAATTTAAAATGGGTGGCGAAAGCCATACACACTCTGGCTAGGCTTATAAATGCCCTAGGGCAGATAGCCTAGTATGAACCTATGAACCTATGAACCTGTGTGGAGGCATGCGTGAATGGGCATTCCTTTGTTGAAGGTTGTGTGTCAGGGGTGGTAACTCGGCACGTAAAAATCCACTACCAAACATTAGCAGACCGGAATTCCGCTATGGTGACCCCTAACCAGCATAAGCCGAAAGACACAACAACAACCTACCTGGTTAAGAAATGTAAAAAAAATAAATAATATAGATAAAAAGCAGATGAAATTCACAGCAGTTAAAAGTGGAAAATTTAAGAATCACTTCATATATTACATAGTTACATTACAAATAAGAAAAGAAAAAAATGTCATCAGAAGACAACTTTATAATTAAAAAAATAACATTTGTAACTCTTTCTCTTTGTTCTAAAGAAGTTGTCTGATGATTTATAGCTTAGTAGAATAACTTAATCGATGGACTTTGTCTTTACGTCATATTAATTAGGGACTCGGAATTCTGTTCCAAGCCAGAAAATCAGTTAGCAAATGCTAGCTTAACAAAAAAAAAAAAAAACAATGCTGTGACAGAATTTGTCAAACTCCCTTTCCATATTAACCTTGCACAACTTTCTTAATGGAACACCTTCATGTGTAATTTTTAAATGTTAATTAAATCTTAAATGCTGCTACTCAGTAGCTGAATCAGTTGGTGACAGCAATTAGGACAGCAACTCACTGGAATAAGAGTTTGAACCTCTGAATATCTCGCATGACCTTCATAACATTAATTCGTTCTAGCCAGTTACTCATCCTGTGCATGTTGAAATAAACGGAATGGAGTTTGTTTCTACTCTCCATTTTCTTCATTGTTATTTAAACGCCTGTCTTAAGGAAATGTGGTCACGTTACGGATAAACACATACTAAATGTACAAACCACTAAGCACTGAAAATCAGTATATAAAAATCAGAATCCAAGCATCAAAACACCACTTCCGCTACCATATGTGGCAACTCTGTAGTTAAGTTTAAGGAATATATAACCAAGGTGTATGTTACATTTCAGATGCCGTGGGCAAATCAGCCCAACCAAAGCACCGTGAACCTTTTGAAGCCCTGTTTGTTGAAATCTACTACAGTTAAGAACCCTATAACAACTTAAACAGTAGAAGACTCTAATTACCCCCCAAACTTCATTGGCACTACAAAAGTGATAAACAAACCCAACATGACAGCACTGAAAGAGATCTTAAAATCATTCTGTATGGAATCGGCAGCCAAGTTCACTATAGCAAGATTCTGTCAAAGCAGCAGGGTTGATGACTAAATTCAGCCTATCTTATAAAACTGGAAACTCTTTTAATGGAATATCCTGGTGTGACAAACTTGACCAACTTAACCCATCACCTGCAGGAAGAAAGTTATCTTAGTGCCCAATAAAAGCACCATTAAATCAGGTGCAGATATGTATGACTCAGTTTTTATCCACTGTAGTCCATGCAGAAAAATACAAAAAACACTGGGGGCAGTCAAAGTGATTCTCTCTCTGGCCACACTAATTGGCTTATACAGGCAATAAGGAAACAATACTAATTTCTTGAACTTTAATTGTATTTTGAATTAGGAATGGGGTCCATTCATGTCATGGTATTAGAAACACAAAAGACTTGGAGAAATTAAAAAAAGCAAGACAATAAACATGATGGAGAAGCTCTGTGATTTAGAGACAAGGTGAAACTGTATGATAGAACACCTCAATAGTGGCTAATTACTGTGTTTCTGAATTGAACACGATATTGTCAGACCTGACTGCACTTGTGTTCTCCCTACCCATCCATGCCTTACAGTAGCATAGACACCTCCCAATATGCATACATACATGCACACACAAACACACACACGCACTCTCCAAGGCATTCCCACACATGCACACACATCCATACTCCCACACAAGCACCTTCTGACTCACCTACATTCATGACACACACACACACACACACACACACACACACACACACACACACACACACACACACACACACACACACACACACACAGTCAATCATCCATATTCATGGTCCTATAGATATTCATACTCACATCCACAAACAGACATGCGCACCCATGGCTCTGTTATATTCATCTGTTGTCATGCTACAAGCCATGACTAGTCCCATAGTATTGACTGAGTGTACGTCATTAAGCAATGGCATATGCTTTTTCTTCTAGCAATAAAAATAACTTGGAGTTAATCCTCAACCACTGCAATTTCTGGAGGAGAGCACATAGCTGATTAGCATTACCTGCACCCCCAGACTGACATATTTGGATACAGCTTCTCCATTTGGTCTTCTGTCTGTGGTATGGTTTCTGCCAGCAGAAAACCAAAGCAGGAGTGCCATGTCTGAATCAGTCTGCTGACTACGATGTGAAAACTTTCCACATTAAAGCTTCTACTTTGTGATAAATGTTTCTTAAGCTCCAACCCCCTCTCCCACCACCACCATCTGCCTTAAGCAATTGTTTTTTTAATTATCTAAAAATCTATTCAAATGAATTGACTAAATAATTCATCCTGTACAAAACAGTCAACATCAATCCAAGGAGAAGGACAGCCCTGTCCCATTACAACTCATCACTGAGATAAAGAAGATTCCAGTTTTGGCCTTGCAGGATAGCCTGTGCAGCACAGTAGATGAAAGTAAGTCTGTGTGTGTGTGTGTGTGTGTGTGTGTGTGTGTGTTTGTGTGTGTGTGTGTGTGTGTGTGTGTGTGTGTGTGTGTGTGTGTGTGTGTGTGTGTGTGTGTGTGTGTGTGTGTGAGTGTGTGTGTGTGTGTGTGTGTGTGTGTGGGTGTGGGTGTGTGTGTGTGTGTGTTTATATGTGTCTGGTGGAGGGGCAGCAGCACCTGTAAATGCAGGTTATTTATTATCAGGTTATCCTATCCTATCATACAGGTTATCTGCGCAGTCCGGGTCTGAACTGTCTGCAAACAGCTACAGTTAACTTTGAGTATGTGTCTATCTGTTTGAGCCAATCTTCATTTTCCCCTGGAGAGCACTGTGCTTTGGCTGTAAGCAGCCCCCCCCCCCACCACCACCACACACATCTTCCACTTTCTCTTATTCCCTTCTGTTAGCAAATAGTATCCATAACTGATCAATACTGTGTGTTTGTTAATTTAAACTATGACCACAGTAGCCTACTGATACAAGGTTATCCTGTTTTTCCACCTGAGAAATTAAGAAACGACTTAGTTCCAGAGCAGTCCTTGGTCAATTGTGATTGTTTCTTAACACATACTTGTCTTGCTTTGGCTCATTAGCAGCAGTACAAAGAACTGCCTGCTCACACCCTTGTTCTCCCCCCCCTTCCCTGTTTATTACCTTAAGACAATCCCAGAGTTAATAAATATTACCTGTGGCAGGCACCATTTGTAAAACTACAATCCGCTCTGCTACAGGCCCCATGAAGGCTCAGTGTCTCTCCAGTAAGTGTTTTACAACTGTAAATGCCTATTTATGTTGAATTGTATTAGACATTTTACAACTGTATATGTTTATGTTGAATTTTGTTAGACATCTAATATGTTTTATGCTTTATTATTGATGTTACTATGGCATGCTAGCATTTTTGTATGCACCACGTTGTTTCTAGTATAATAGTTTGTATGGTCTATTTGCATGGCTGTACCTTGTTCACTAATGTTATTCATGTAATTGTGTTGTGTGTAGACAGCTCATACTAGTGTCTAAACTATTTCTATAAGTTTGTGCTGTTACTGGTGGATAGAATCACATTAGAGAACCACGACAGATTGCTGCTCGCTATATTTTTATCTGTGGCTGCATAACTGTCTGGGTTTTTGTTTTCTAATGTTCTTCCAATTGGCTCAGTATCTGCATATACTAAGTAGTGGTTCAGGACATTGTCCTGCATGTGGTAGCTATTTGCTCAGTGTGTTTTTTATCATCTTTATAATATATATTTACCATCTCAAAAGTGCTTACTCCTCTCTGTACTCTTCTTTTCTAGACCTAACACCACTCTTAAGTATTCAACTGCGGTACCACCTTTAACATTCTTATAAGAGAAGCGCAGTCCGGGTCTGAACTGTCTGCAAACAGCTACAGTAAACTTTGAGTATGTGTCTACCTGTTTGAGCAAATCTTCATTTTCCCCTATAGAGCACTGTGCTTTGGCTGTAAACAGCCCCCCCACCACCACCACACACATCTTCCACTTTCTCTTGTTCCTTTCTGTTAGCAAATTATATCCATAACTGATCAATACTGTGTGTTTGTTAATTTAAACTATGACCACAGTAGCCTACTGATACAAGGTTATCCTGTTTTTCCACCTGAGAAATTAAGAAACGACTTACAGTTTCAGAGCAGTCCTTGGTCAATTGTGATTGTTTCTTAACACATACTTGTCTTGCTTTGTGATTGTTTCCAGTCCCTCATACAAGACCCTAACAGGGTCTCTACCCGCTTCTCTCCCCACCCTGCCCCCTATTCCCTCCCGCCCCCAGTGGTCCCACATTTATTGCTCTCAAACCCCTCCCATCTTTCCAATAGCCAGCCACAGCGCTAACCCAACACTACCTCCTCCATATTCCCTCTACTTTCACACCTCCTCAACTGACATGTACAAGCATACCTTTCCTTTGCTCACTGCATGCACTCTCCTTGCATATCTTACATCCTACCAAAGCTCCATCATTCCCCCACTTAACCACTACCACTGTACTACTACTCACACCACCACCCATGTCTCACCCATACTCAGCTCCCCTCCCACCAGCTCAAGAACCATCCCTATGCACCCCCCACATACTCTACCAACTATATTACTCAAACATAAAGCATCCCTACAACTTAACATAGTAACCCTCCCACCATACCTATTACCCACAGAGCACAATCATAAAGTTTCCATTATAAACAAACACATTCAAAAACTGAGAAAACTAATAATCTCATGCATATCAAAACTAGCCCTAAGTGGAGACATCCACCCCAACCCTGGCCCTACCATCTCCAACCCCAATCCTCATAATCAGACTAGAAACCACAACTTCTCCCATATTACAGCCAATAGAAAGCCAAGTGACTTCCTTCTACTAAGCTTAAATATTAGAAGTATATCCAACAAAGTCCATGAACTCCATGCCACCATTGACTTATACTCCCCAGATATTGTCATCCTGACAGAAACCTGGCTAAAACCTCACATTACCAGTGAGAAAATACTCCCTACAGGTTACGGCATACTAAGAGTAGACCGGCTAAACAAAAAAGGAGGTGGTGTAGCTATAATATTTCAACAGCATCTAAATATCCAGATCTTAAAATCATCAGCTTCACAAATAGGCAATGAAGAAATAATATATACCAACCTCAAAATTAACCAAAACAAAACCATCAACATAACTGGATGCTACTTCCCACCTGGCCAAAACATCCCTCCACTAGAAAACCTCCTCAGCTGGTCTTCCCACCATCTCCCCCAAGAAACTATCATCTTAGGTGATTTCAATATTGACTGGCAATCCTGTTCTGGCAACAATCCAACCCATCATGTACACCTTCATGGCTTCACCCAACTAGTCCAGTCACCAACAAGGATAAATAAAAACTCCAGCAAGCACACTACCTTGGATTGGATACCAGTCAGTAAGAACCCCCAGTCATATATAACAGGCTGCTTATCAGATAGCCTCAGTGATCACTCCCCAACATTCCTACTCAAAAAATACCTGTACCAAGCTAAACCTGTCATCTATCGTCAAATACGTAAAAAAATAAACTTTAACCCACTCACATTCATCTCATCCCTCAATGAATGTAACTGGCATGCTCTAAAGTACTTCAGTCTAGATGACGCAGTTGAATTTTTTAATACTACCTTCCTGAACATCCTTAATTACCATGCCCCCATAAGATTTTCCAGAACCAAAGCACAACCCTCCTCATGGCTACAGAAAACCACTAAGTCAGAAATGAAAAACAGGGATAAAGCCTGGGACCACTGGCGCAAAACCAAACCCCCCGCAGCTAGACAAACATTCCTAGAACTACGCAATAGAGTCAAAAAGCTAATAAAACAGGACAAATTCCAATACTACCAGTCTGCCCTAGACTCCTCACAACACAGCCCCAAACAATTCTGGTCCTCCATAAACTCCATCCTCCACCCAGGTAAAGTCAGTACCCCTCCTCCTAACATCCCTCACTCCTCAGAAAATATTGCTACCTCATTCAACACACACTTCACCCAAACCATACTATCACTAGCTAAACAACACAACCCCCCTCCCCTCCAACCCACACCTTCAACTAGTAATCTCCCCACTGCCTTCTCTTTTTCTCCTGTACCTACCTCCAACATAAAAAAACTCTTAACTAAACTTAAACCCACCAAATTAGCAGCAGACAACCTCCCAAGTGAATACCTACAAATCGCAGCTGATGCTCTGGCCTACCCAGTATCCATCTTGATTAACCGATCTCTGTCAGAAAGTTATGTTCCCACATTGTGGAAAGTCTCACATATAATTCCCCTCCACAAAGGTGGACCTTCTGCAGAACTAACCACCACCGCCCCATAGCTATTCTCTCCACTCTCCAAAATACTAGAGAGATGCATACACTCTCAGGTCTCAGACTACCTCCTTACTAACAACCTCCTTTCCAGTACTCAGCATGGTTTCCGACCAAACCATAGCACCACCACTGCCTTACTCTCCTTTACTAACACTATCTTTCAGCATAAAAACAATGGCTATCTCTCCTCTGCTACTTTCCTAGACCTATCTAAAGCATTTGACATGGTCCCACACAAACAACTTATCTCTGTCCTCAATAACCTATCCTTCTCACAATCAGTCACCAACTGGTTTCAGAGTTACCTGTCTGACCGCCAACAATCCGTTGTATGGCAGAATGACATATCTCCCCAACTAACTGTCTCCATAGGGTTCCCCAAGGATCCATCCTTGGACCCCTACTTTTCTCTGTTTACACCAATAATCTAGCCTCTGCCACCAAACATGGCACACTCATCCAATCAGATGACTCAACCATCATCTGCTCAGCCCAGTCCCTACCCAAACTGCAAAAGTCACACAGGAAGCCTTTTCCTCTGTTGAAACATGGTTATCCGATGCCCAATTAATACTCAACCCAAACAAAACTAAACTACTCATCTTCCAACCCACCAAACATACTCAAAACAACTCTCACTTTAACATCACAGCAAAAGACAACACCACTATATACCCAACTGAACACACCAAATTGCTAGGAGTGGAAATAGACAATAAACTAAAATTTGACATTTACATATCCATGACCATAAAAAAAGTCCACAAAAAACTAGGAGCATTATACAGAAATAAACAATTTCTCACCAAAGCAGCAAAGATTTCAATAGCAAATTCCCACCTTATCTCCACCCTACTTTATGCCTCTCCAGTATATACCAACCTAAGGCAATGTGATCTAAACAAGCTAGAGACCTGCTACAACAAAATCGCCAAATTCACCACAGGGGCATCCTACCGTAGTCACCACTGTCTCTCACATGCTGAACTGGGCTGGCTTGAACTCCCTCACCTCCTTCAGTGGTATCAACTCTCACTCAGCCACAAACTAGTAAACCATCCACTAAATGTCCCATCCCTCCAGAATCTACTCCAACCCTATCGCACCACCAGACCACTAAGATCCAGCAACAAAAATCACTTGCAGATCACTAAAGCCAATAACTCTGCTGGTGAAGCACTATTCTCTTGCGCCATAGCCAAATTATGGAACTCACTCCCACCCACAATTACCTCCGTACCATCATGCACCAACTTCAAAACTTTATTAAAAGCGCACCTAAAAACATGCTGGCTATGCCCTTACAACTCCCACTCTAATAATCATCCACCCCATCCAACTACTACCTTTCTTTCACCTCCACTAACTACCTTGATGATAGCAAGCTCAGATGCTCATAAGCCTAGTACTTGTTATACAGCAGAAACTTCTCATTGTTACATTTGTTAATGCCTGTTATGTACTTCACAGATAAAGATTCTAGTTGTCTACTGATGTACTATGTTCTTCATCTGTAAATATGTTGTAAGTAATTTCTATGTTAAATTGTTAATCGCTATGTAATCCAATGTAACTACTGTCTGTTTATTTTACTGTGGAGCTTTTCTCCCCAGGCCTCCGCTGAAAATAGACCCACGTTCAGTCGGACACTCCCGGTCAACAAATTTAAATAAATAAATAAATAAATAAATGTATTTTATTTCTTTTTGTTGAATAAGATAGTCCAGTGAAGTTAGTATCCTTATTTCATCAGAGTCCTGGGGAGAAAAGCTACACACTAACAATGAAATATGTTTACATATTTACAATTTAGGCAGTATTTACACTCAGCTACAGTAAAGGAAGCTTTACATATATGTGATTTCAACATTATTATGAATG
The DNA here is from genome assembly GCF_019279795.1 of Protopterus annectens. Classification (NCBI taxonomy): domain Eukaryota; kingdom Metazoa; phylum Chordata; order Ceratodontiformes; family Protopteridae; genus Protopterus; species Protopterus annectens. The sequence continues at coordinate 382,956,194 of NC_056738.1, forward strand.
GCATAATCTGTTCAGACAGATACTCATAACATCAGTGTTGAGTTGAGGTACAGCAGTTAGCTGTATTGCCATGGGAGTGATGTGAATGCAAAAGTGGGAGGTCGACTGCAAGAAAAGATATTAGATTAAGCTTGAAGAAGCGGGGAATATGATTAAATGGTGAGTGGAAAGAACACTCAGTATTTTTAATTAATTGATCTTTATTTCCCCAGCTACTTTCTGTCAGATGAGCATTCAGTATGTCTATATGTGTATATTAGTATGTATGTGAGTCTCAATCTTCAAATCATTGTAGAGGCCTCCTTACAAAGTAGGGTTATAAATTATTCCCCTGACATTTGGCTATATTTGCAAATGTGCTATTGTTTTCGTAGTATATTAACTTGATATGTTGAGCACAGTGTACTTATAAGTTGGTGTTTATATTATGTGCTTCCATCCCTACTATATTAATAAATGAATATTGAATATGCATAAAAAAGAATTATCTCCATATTGTATCTAGATCAATAAGAAAAAAAACAGAAATCAACATTTTAGTAACATTGAAAATGCATTGCGTTGTGGTGTTTGTCCCCTTTAAATATTAGTGGAGCTGCTGCAGCTACAAAATAAAAACTATCTTTAAACTATTTTTTAACCTGACAACATGTTTTGCAATAAGCTAAGAGATGAAAGAATAAGAGATGAAAGAAAAACAACCTTTTAGCAGAATGCTGAATGCTGAAATGTTTGAGAAAAGCATAGTATGATGGTCATTCATTGCAATGATTAACAGTTTACCCTGCACACAAAACTAAGAGCAGCTATGGTATCATACAATGAAATCTTTACAAAGTGGAAAAATATGTACCCGTTATGCATGTTCAAACTCCTACATGTGGGGCAGAGGAAAACCAGTATGTTTGGACTTAGCATCCTTACTGGGCTTCCATAATATCCTTTAAAACAAATAATTAACAAAAAAAAGTTTACCTCTAAAGCATCTAGCTCAGTTACACCATTTAGCGAGCACTTATTTATCTGCTATTGCACAAACTATCAGTTTGTAGGCATATATGTTCATAAGCTCATAAGCTCACAGGTTGTTACTAGGCAATAAGTAAGATTTGCTACACCACCCTCTGGTGTACCCAACTAGTTGTCCATAATGGAAAAGAGGCTTGCATAAGGATTAGCTTTTGGTTCACATCCACTTGTTTAACTTAGGTTTGCAGATAGTGAGGGACATGATTTATTTACTAAAAACAGAAGTTTGTTGCAGAGGTTGAAGGAATTATTTGGGGAAAGAGAGAAAGAGAGAGCTGACACGGCAAGTCCTATTTATGTTGCAATATAGATTTAGGACCCTTGATCTTGTGTTGGTTCTACTACCAGTTTTATAGATATGTATTAGGTAAAACAGGGCTGGGTTATTTATAGCATTGTAAGGCAGGCATAGATCACCCTGAATCCATAAGAGGCAGTGGAGACAGATAGGGCTTCTAAACACTCTGGGTAACTTGTGGAGCTCATACCTGAATTTTTAGTGAGCAACCACCAGGTTTTTTGAAGCTGAGTTATGTGTTTGGATAAGTGCATAGTGAAGGGTTTATTTTATTCTAGTATGGGCCAGATGTCAGATGAGTAGAGGGAAATGATAGCCTCTTTTGACCTAGAGGCATACTCCTCAACTGTTCAGAATTTTGCTGAACATCCCCGATTTTGCTACATATTTTTGCCCAGTCCTTTGATAAACGTTTGACTTTCTGGTATGTCACTCAGGAATACAGTCAGTGAATAATGACAAACATTAGACTTTCACATTCATTGTTCAGAAAATGCATGTTGATGAAAATCCTGTTCTATTAACTTTTTTAATGAATTATTGTAATATTTTAAAATTGTCCTTGATTTTTGTCCTTTGTCCCTTCAATTACTTTGAAGTTTTCCATTCTGTCAATTATGCCAGATGAAGGATGTTGTCAAAATCCTTTGCTAAATTAAGGTAAGCTGTGTGCACAGAGTTGTCCAGTGCTTCGGGGACTCTTTCAAAGAATCCAACTCATCTCATTATGCATGATCTACCTTATACAAATTCAGATTGTATTTGGTCTAGGGATTCCACTTCCCAATGTCCCTTTTCATAAGAACCATGATGATACACTCCATTACCTTGCAAACGATGCTGGTGAGACTGATGATAGGCCTAAAGTTGCTAGGATCCATGGTGAGGCACTCTTTGTGTAGGAGAACAACTACATCTATTCTCCAGGCTTCTAATACATGTCCAGTGGAGATGATGCAGCTTAATAGAGTAATATCTATTATATAACAGACCAATATGTTATACAGACTCCAAGAGCTGGCATGTTTGGTCTTCCAGAGTGCTTTTAGCATCAGTTCCAATATGATACTTTGTGTTGTGAAGTTTGGAGATGACAGAGCAGAGAAGTTGGAGCTGAATTTATCTGCAAGGATGTTAGCTATACCCTAGAGGCTTCATTACTTGATGTCATTAGAGATAAGCTGAGTGCAATAACGGATATTATTTCTGGGATTCTTTACATAAATTAAAAATGTCTTGTGGTTATCCTTTGCTGACGTAGAAATTTTTGGTTCATAATTAGCTCTGCTGGATTTGATCTTGTTCGAGTTATTTAAAACTTGCAAGTTGGAATTTTAAACACTCAGTTTTTTTCCTCTTTGTTAAGGCTATGAGATGTTGCTGTTTATTGTAGAGTTTATTTACAGCTGAGTTCCATTACACTGGTGTGTTTCTAAGGTTGTTATTGAATTTGTGGTGCCCTATATGATCTTCTAGGCAACAGTTGAGATGTATTATTTTACTTGACATGTATGGACTTTGGGTATATGTGGTTGTATCTGCTATAGGGTAATGGAGTGGAGGAGGACTACTGAGTCATTTCATGCCCTTGCTGAGCCCAAGGTGGTCCTTGGGGAAGCCTCTAAAGAAGGCTGGGTTGGGTGTTGGCCTATACTGGGATCGTATGGTGAATAACATGCATTGTGATCTGACCAGTAAGGCTGTGAAAGTTTATTTCTTTATTTATTTGCATTTATTTACCAGGAAAATCTGACTGAGTTGGAAATCCCTTTTCAGTAGAGGCCTGAGGAGAAAATTTTTCAAAAAAGTAATAATCAGGATACAGTATACATTAGAACAAATATACAGCATACTGTTGAAGACATGGGGATATCAGATTCATAGGCATAATAAAACATTGCATAGTGCTTGTTCATAAAGTAAGGAATACAACAGAATACTTCATAGTAATAGATGATATTATAGGACATATCAACATTGTCACCTGATATTACTTAATGCAAGTGGCAGTAGAGCACTTCACAGTCTAGAAAATTCAGAAGAGCATATCACATTGTAGTAGAGCATGTAATGTTCTGGAAACAAATACGGTATTTTTGTGGTATGAGGTTTGTCAAAAAAGATGTACTGAGTTAAGGCAAAGAGAGATTAAATGAGGGTTATAATATTGTATAATGAGAGGAACTTAGAGGTGATTAACAAAGGCTATACTAGTAGTTATAAAAGGCAAGAGCCTACGTACCAACATAGGGAAAAAGAAATGTAAATGGGGTGGAGGCTATCAGAGTTGGATGAGATTTATACAGGGCAAGCAATAGTGACATATCCAGATATTCCTGAAATATGATTTTGGTGATAAATTCAAACAGCTAGGTTTGCTGAACTGTCGGATGAAAGTGGGTAGGGAGTTCCAGAGTTCAGCAACATAGCTGCAGTATAGGTAGTCATGGTAAAAGGTATAAGAGGGAGTGATATAGGTCAAGAATTTATTAGAAGAGTGAAGTTTTCTAGTGGGAGTACCACCAAAGAACATTCTTTAGGGATAGGTTGTTGTCTGGGTGATGTAAAATTTTATGTGTCTTTTTGAGATGAAAGTCAAGGTAATTTGGATATTCAAACCAAATGAGTTGTTTTATGGTGGTGCATTGGTGAGGTATGTTGTTTGTACCAGTAATGGCAACTGGTGAGGAGTAGACATAGGTTGTATTTATGAGGACAACATTTAGTATGCTTGTGCCTCTACTGAGAGACGGTACTTCTTTTTCAAGGGAGTTTACACTGATAAAGTCACAGATGCATTGCACATATTTATTTGTAACAGTGCAACCCACACATGGGAACCCTCAAATTATCTATGGTATGATCCCAGTTATTCTTACAAGGGACAATGTGTATTTATTGACCATGAGATGGGTAAGGCCAATCTAACATCAAACATGATAGTTTAATTCAGGCACTAAAAGTCAAAATGGCTAAGCTTAAAATGGCCCTCAAGAACAGCTAGCCTAGTACTTACCTATGAACCTATAGTGTAGGTACACCAATTTCTGAAAAGCAGTTAAAGTCCCCTAGAAAAATATTTGTTTTAATAGACAGAGACTGTAGTCTATTATGAAATGTTATCTGCCATTAATCCTAGAAGCTATACCAGAAAAATAAAATGTCTTCATCCCTGCTCCAATACACCCAACTCCGCAACCAAGCAAAAAAAACTAATCACCCTGGACAAAAAAGCTACTACAATAAACTTCAGTACTACCATAATAAGAACCCAAAACAGTTCTGGAAATCAGTTAATTCCCTTCTCCATCCAGGATCCAGGAATAACCCCTGCCCAGACCCTAGTATAACTGACACAGATCTAAGCTCTCTCTTCAACAAATTCTTTACTGAATCTATAGCTAATCTAACTAAATCCTTCCCTAACAATAATACATCCAACTCTCTTTCCTTTACACCTAACAACCCTTTTAACTGTCCTCTCAATTTCCAGCTGAAACCTGTTTCAACCACATTTATAAAAAGGCTCTTATCCAAACTAAAGCCATGCTCTAATGCCCCTGACAACATCCCCTCCTCCTTCCTTAAATGTGCTGCTGAAGGTATTGCTCTCCCTATCAGCATCTTAATTAACAGATCTTTAAAAGAGTCGTACGTTCCTATTCTTTGGTGATCAGCCTACATTCTACCACTTCATAAAGGAGGCAAAAATACTAATATCTCCAACTTCCGCCCAATTGCCCTACTCTCACCTTTATCAAAAATCCTAGAAAAATGTGTCCACCACCAACTCATGCCTTTCTTAACCCAGAACCACCTCCTAACACCCACCCAACATGGCTTCCGCCCTGGACACAGCACCATTACTGCCTTATTATCCTTCTTAGAAACAGTCAATCAAGCCAGGGATTCTGGATTACTAGTTTCCACTGTACTGCTAGATCTTTCTAAAGCCTTTGACACCATCTCTCACAAACACCTTCTCTTTCATCTATCCAACCTTCATCTCTCCCCTGATACTCTATCATGGTTCTCCAGCTACTTATCAGACAGATCTCAAGCTGTCAGATGGAAAAACTCTACCTCCTCCTTCTTACCTACACCCACTGGCGTTCCCCAGGGGTCCATCCTTGGACCCATGCTTTTCAACATCTTCATAAATAACCTACACTCTGCCATCCCAGACACAACAGTTATCCAATACGCTGATGACTCTACCTTAGTCTGTGCCGCCTCTAACCTTCCTGAACTACTGACAAAAACCCAAATAGCTTTTTCCACTACTGAGAACTGGATGCACCAAAATCATCTCTCTCTCTCAACTCTAATAAATCTAAAATTCTTCTTTTCCCTCCCTCCAGGGCTTTCACCTTCAACAAAAATGCTTTCAAAATCATAAGCCAAGCCAACTCTACCATAGAGGTGGTCCCATCTGCAAAACTCCCTGGCGTCACTATAGACGAGCACCTTAAATTTGATAACCACATACAACAAAACATAAAGAAAACCCACCAAAAGCTAGGTATGCTCTATAGGAACAACTGCTTTCTCTCCAACTCCTCTAGGCATACCTTAGCAATTACCTATCTTCTACCATCTCTACTATATGGAGCCCCACTCCTTACTAACCTGTCTTCTTCCAACTCCTCTAAACTCGAAATCTGCTATAATAAAATCTCTAAATTTGCAACCAAATCTAAAACCTCTACTCACCATTGCCTTTCCCTACAAACTCTGAACTGGCTAGAACTCCCTAACTACCTAGACTATCTCCAACTAACCACTGCTCACAAATTAATATTCTACCCTGATAAATGCCCAGCCCTAACAAACATCCTTCCTCCGTACATCCCAAACAGATCTCTAAGATCTGAGCACCAAAATGTAATCACCATCCACAAACCCAATCGCCCTGCTGGCCGACTCCTTCTCTCCTACTCTCTTGGCAGGAAATGGAATTCTCTCCCTCCTTCACTTAGAACAACATCTAACTCTGAATCCTTCAAAACCCAACTTTTCTCTTACCTGTCCTCTAAACATAAGTGTTCCTGCTTTCATCCCACTTAAATTTAATTAACTACCCTTATGAACCCTCTATATCCTTTCACTTCACACTACCCTAAAACTATTATTTTTCCATTGCTACTAAATCAAACTTAAGCTACTTCTCAGTTTAAGTAATTCTCTCTCTCTACTCCTTGTATGTAAATATGGTAAATATCAAGTAACCTCAGATCTCTTCATTACAGACAGTTGAAACTTGCTGCTCTGAAGGGAAACTACTGAAAATCTATTTTATCTACCTTCCTTAATGATGTTTTTGAGGTATACTGTGTGCATTTGCTTTTTTACTAACTATATGAATGTAATTACACATGTATTTTTTTTACCCTCAACACTATGTAACTTAGATTGTATTCACATTGCTTTTGGAGCTTTTCTCCCCGGGCCTCCACTGAAAATGGACACGTTCTGGCCCAGTGGACTTCCCCGGTAATCAAACTGGAAATAAAATAAAATAATAAAATAAAAATTAGCAAAATATGTGGAAGGGGTTCTGTAGTTTGTTAGGATGTGGTATGAGATCTTGTTTACTGTCATTTGGAAATGAAAGAGTTCAGTGTTGTTGTTCTCCTTAATTAGTCTAGATTTGATGCTACTTCAAATAAAGACAAATATAACACCACCACCAATGTTACTGCTATCTACACTTGTCAGGGAAAATAAGCAGTAGGTCAAGAAGCCAGGTCAGGAGGGAGTGGTATGCCTGTTCTGGAAACATGTTTCATTGAAAACTCAAATATCCATATTTCTCAAGAGTTAGGTAGGTCTTTAGGGAGGAAATTTTCTGATTTTGACCCCTAAAATTGAGTAGCACCACATTAATATTACCCAAACTGAAAGTGGTATTTACTAGGTTGGTTGTCTAAGTAGACTGACATTGACTAAAATTACTCTAAGGTTGTAGACTGTCAGCCAGTAATTGAAAGCCCCAATGAGGCAAATGCAGGCCATCCCTTGCAAGACAGGTGGGACTGTTCTCCATCTCCCTCCAGGTAACATGTTGGGCCTCAACTGAGTGACACCAAAACAAAGCCAATTATTAAATTCAGTAATCTTTTGCTTAGATTAGATCTCTATGATGGCAGGATACTTGTCAAGACTTGCTTTTTTTCTGTCCTTAGAAACATGAGACAGCACCATCATGCCCCTCCTCATGTAGTTTAAGCGGGTGCTTCTCAAATTACTTTCATCCATATGGATAACGACCATGTCATATTTATTCATGGGGTGAAGGCACATGATTGCCTTGATCAAATGGAAGATTCGAGCACTAGAGATGCTAGAGTTCCCTATTATTGCTCAGCACTGTCAGTGCTGCATGTGTGTGCCAAATTACTGAGTCACTTACAGCAAGTACATTATCATGATGAATGGATTGTTTTTTTGTAGCCTGAAGGGCTTGGTCAGACCACTTAAGTACCCAAAAATTCCACAGGACCCAACAGTGGCTTAAAATAAACAAATCCAACTAAAAAAGCACAACACCAACCAGCAAGAGAACAAGCAGAATCAGTGCACCAGAACTTTATTTTGCACTTTCATTTCTCAACTTCATCAGAATCTGACCACTTAAGTGCCACTTTACTGTACAGATCCATATGCCATGAGACCCTGACCCAAGAAGCAGGCCACACATTGCCAGAATGTGGTAGTGAATCACTGCGGGTATGTATCTGCATGTTGTAGCCAGCCCACATCCATGCATATCAGGGTATACAAACACATCTATACCACTTACAAGGAGGTGAGGGCAATGAGTGGTGGTGGTGGTTTAGCATATAGGATAACACTGAATGAGATGGAGATGTTTTCAGCCATACTAAATTGAATCTGGGTCCACCATCACTTTTCTCAAATGAGGTTGTGAATTAGGCATCCTAGGTAAAAGTGTACACCTATATATCTACAAAGCAACACAGGTGTTCATGCTGTCATGGCGGCATCAGTCCATGGAGAACTGACTTTGTTCTTTCACATTCTAGAAATTCTATTGTCTGGGTAAAAACTGCATCTGAATCATAATCATATGAATAGACAGCAGTTCCATAGTTCCATGGAAGGTAGGTGTACTACTTTAGTAGGCAACAGATTCCAGTGTGGTGTTGCAATTTCTACCCATTGTATAATTTTTTTCATTAGAGACATCCAGTATGCATAATGACCTTGCTTTTGGTGTTCAGAGGGCATGTGTACCACAGTGCATTACTTTTTTATGTTGTTTACCCCTGCTTCCTGTCAGCCACCAGCCCCCCTCAGCCAGTCTGCCTATTCATTCCCCATTGTCAAGGTGGTAGCAGATTTGGAAAGGCCATTACTCAGACAGGCATCAGGAATGGTTCAAGGGTTTTCAACTTAAGCCATACATTCCCTGCAAATGACTGGCTTATGAAGCCATATGTGGATGTGCAATGAGCTGACTTCACTGTTTGTCCCTCACTTCTGCAAGGGATGTTGCCATCAGGTGTTCCCATACCTTTCCTTCAAGCAAGAGAAGAGATTTCCCTGGTCCCCATTGAAGAAACTACCCATTTTTATGTGCTCTCCTAGTGCCTGCAACCCTCCACACCCTCTAGAAGAAGAAAGTGTGCCACACCCTTTACATTTCCAGTGCTGGGTTTCCAGTAAGGGCTCCATCCCTGTTTGCTATGGAGCAAGGCTTACCAGCATGCATTTTTCTTGCAAAAGCTTTAACTGCTGGTAGAGTCTTGATGTTCTAAGAGATTTGAGTCAATTAAGTATGCAGTGCATGGCTTCTGATGTTAAGACTGCTAACAGATATAACTGTTTATCACACAAGCCATACTCAATATATGGCTTCAGGCCAAAGCATTTGAAGTTTTCATGAAAAAAGTTGCTGTTTATCTTGGGAAAAACAAGGTAACCCCAAACTACATATAATTTGGCAATCTGGCACGCACAGAAAGAGGCATCCGGGACCTATGCACTAAAAGTTTGACAGTGGCCCTTCTTTTGAAGCACTCACATTGCTAAAGTGGTTACAGAAAGACTACGTACAGGTCCTGATCATGAAGAGGATTCACATCGTCAGAAGTGAGTCATTGTTCCCTGTACTCTTCACTTATCAGACCTTGATGGTACAATGCCCCATTCGGGATATGTCTCACCCGACATCTGCTTTAATTGGAGACCCTGCAGCTCTCACCAAAGAGATAAAGGACTCCAAAATCTGTCATATGCTGCCAGATTCCAGAAGCTCCAGCTCTATTCAGTCGCATACACTCTGCTCAGAGCCTCACATAATGCCACAAAATACAAGGCCCATGTCCATAAAATTTGTGGACATGCTCCACCTCAAAAATCCCAAATCCACCAAAAACCACTAGAGCAAGGCAGAGGAGAAACGCCCAACGGATATAATAGGAGGGCGTGCTGGAAGGATTCGTTATCACTCAGAGACTCCCTATGCCAACCAATAAAAAATCCCAGTCCATGTGAGGCAGAGCACCTGTGACTCTATATTCAAGAGAAATCTAGACCTGTGGATGGGAGATCGTGGGTTTACCCGGAATCATATCTGTGTGCTGCTGGACAGAGGCTGGCAAACTAATGGAGCACAATACAGCCTCAGATAAAGCTACCTGGTAAGCCTAAAGAATTTAGGCTAGGCCTATACTACATGTAGGGCAGATAGCCTAGTATAAACCTATGAATTATGAACCTATGAAGCAGCACTGATCAGCATGTAGGTGTCGCATGATGGTGTCCCCCCAAGATGCCACTGCTGCAATGCTATGCATCTTGTACCATGCTGCAGTAGTGCAAATGAAAGTGTGACCATGAGGAAATACAGTTGCTGCTAAGTGACACTGATGACAATGAATAACCTATTATCTTAAGAGGACAAGCGCAGACTGATGTACAACAGTGTTCACATTGTGCAGAAAACACAAGATGTCAGCACTAGGGAGATGCACATAATGCATTTGGGGCTAGCCATTTCTCAGATGGGTACAGAATCAGAAAATGAACAGTTATGACGACACCAGACCTAGTGGTATATCTCCTGGTGGAGAAATCAAATAAGGCAGTGGTAAGGTGACATTCATAAGCATGACATAATCTGTTTTGGGAACAATGACATATCTTTCACTATATCTGAGAAGGCATATCTGTGGGGGCAGGGGTACCACTTATGCAAATACAATCCCTGGTATTGTCTCACTGGTATGGACAAGTCAATGTATGTAGTTCTAAAAGGAAGACAGATATCATAGTGCACCTTTACACACTTACAGAACCAGGTAGGGAATATGCAGAGAGGTACTGATGGTCAACTTCCCAGCACTGACCATATATTCAGTCTGTTGCATGATACCAAACTTGGAGGCTAGTGGAGGGAATTGAGTGACAAGATGGGTAGTCTGGCAAGGAATATACATGACTGCACTCCATATATCATGAACTATCAGATTCTGCAGACTGCATCTTGTGTCTACGTTCATAATTAAAGGGAAGAAATAGTGATGCAGGTGGAATAGCCCACTGGGCCCATGCCTTGCTGCCACACCTTGTGCCATGGCACAACAGATACAATGTATCTACATGCTGAGCACTGAAGTAACAAACAGTGTAAAGGCGTGCTGCAGTCACTTTGCATGCTCTGTCTACTGGCAATGCCTCTCATGAAGCTAGAATGAAATCCATGGTTGAAAGTCTAGTGCATGGGAAGATCAGCTGTATCATGGGGCTGTCAGTGACAGATACCTGGTAGACCTAGGTGAATGTAGATTCCTCAGTTTGTCCTCTCACATCCCAATAATCCAGGTTGCATGTTCACTTCTCCTCCTCTGTATCTTTGTCTTGTCTTCTTCTTCTTTCGGCTTTTCCCAATTTGTCTTGTCTATATAATATTAATATTACATCATCTGATGCTTCTCTTGTGCAAGGTACAACAGTCATAATTTGTGCAGTGTTTAGTACAATCTATGGTCCTCGGCTGTTATGAGGAGTAAATAGTAATAACTAGTAGTGCATTAAGTTAGTGTGCATGCTGCTGTTTTAACATCCCCTTAACTGCTTATTAGATGAAAGTGCTGCATTGTCTTGACTGGTTTCCTGTTTGCCAGGACCAGGCAGTGGAGCTGTTTGGTGATGTGTCTTGGAAGTTTTTTATCAGAGTTACACACGAAGTGATCCAGTGCGGTGGTGGTGTTGCGGTAGCGTTGTCGCCTCACAGTTAGATGTTGCCCATTTGATTCTCAGTTAGAGCGTCTTCTGTGTAGCAACATGCGTGAATGGGCATTTCTTCATTGAAGGTTGTGCGTTAGGCCCGGCAAGCCAGTACGTAAAAATCTACTGCCAATCATTAGCGGACCGAAGTTCCGCTGTGGCGACCCCTAACCAGGAAAAGCCGAAAGATACAAACAAACACACTAAGTGATCCCATTCCCCAGATATTTTTTTCCACTGAGTAGTAAACATATATAAACATTATAAAGCATAAGGCACATTACTGGTCATCTGTCTGTTATCTACCTGGCTTCCATAGTTTTGGTTAACTAACTGTTATTATATTGTGCAGTGCGACTGCTGTGCTTTGCAGTCAATAGTAGGTGCAGTCCATCTACCTGTACATACAGCTTATGTATTACCATATTTTCCCTACATGCTGCTGCATGCACCTTAAATGGGACTTAGGGACTTGTACACATAGAAGTGCTGTAGAGAATGGTTTATTAACACTATCACGTGTGACTATATGTAGTACAGCTAGATTAGAATTCTAGCATGTCCTGTTTAAACATGCAGTTACATGCATCTGATTTGCGTAAGCACCTGTACACCTCTTCTTCAACAACACTGTCCTACTCTTGCCCAGGTAATTACATACAGACAGGCAATTTCTTTACATCATCCTCAGAAGCATTCTTTGTGACACGAAAGTCATTCAGTTTTTTGAAGGTTTTATATGCAGCTGAGATAACGTTGCAATTCAAGTGTGTGAGGCACAGTAGACTGAATTCTTTTTCCGAGCAAGACTTCAAACCCAAAGCAGTGAAGTACAGTTACAAAAACTCAAAACCAAAAACTTCACGGAATGCCACCACAGGAACTTCTAATAAAATCAGTTGAGCACTTTCATCTTAACAAATACTTTTTCAAAACTGATTAACAACATTCAAGAGCCTCAATTAAATAGATACTCAAATTACTGACTTCTATTGACAATTACATCATTCCCTTAAAAACACTATAAAATATTTTAACATACAAACAATCATAAAATGAATATTACAGCTATCCCTGCTACAAAACTAAAATGCTAATGACTTGGGTTTTAAGGCGGGCAAATGGAAATGTGGCAATAGCAGGGCAATAGCTTGTGCTGCTAGTTTCAGATGATAGGACTACACATATCTTGAAGGCGAGGAAGGGTGTGGCTTCACACAACAAAACATTTGTCTCTGCAGCTAGGAGACAACATTTTCGGCTTCAGGGCTATGCTGTAGTGAGGGTTGATCAGTCATGTGCTATCCCAGTTCGATATAGGGTGATAGTATGGGGACCATGAAAGCTAGAGAAAAAAATTAAAACTTTGGACTTTGTGTCTGTGTGGTGCACTGTACCCTACCACAACACAGTGTGGAACTCAACCCTATCCAGCTGGAGCACAATGATACACAAAAAAATCATCAATTTAAAATGAAAAGCAATACAGTGAAACAGTCAACTAGCAACTGTTACTTCTTACGTACAGTTTATCAGGCTTAAGAGAAAATGGTTTAAATAATATTTTTGTTAGGCAAAAATGCAGTGATTTATGTTTTACTGTGCTATTCTGTGTAATGTTATTAACTGAAGTTTATCAACCGGGAAGCCAGTGAAGATGATTTATATTGTGTATTATTTACATTTTTAAATATTAAATAATCTCCATTGTATAATAGCAAATTAACATAACTGGTTTTCTTGAAATTTATACTTATTTCTGTTTAATATAATTTTTCCCCTCTGCCACACTGATTATTAAGCCTTCCTAATGGATATTAACCCATTTGTTGCCTAGAGGTGGGTATAGCCCAAGTGTGGGGTTCCCTTCAGATCATTTAGGGCAAGTGCCCTTCATGTGACCATCATCGTGGCAGACATCAGGGATTTGGCATCCTTAGTGATATCCCAGCAATGGAGTATATCATGCATGGTGTCCTGTAGGGTGCACACCACAGATGTCTTGCTGTCCATCTCATGAGTATACTGTGTAGTACACCACCAGATACATTCAGGCAGCAGAAATTAGACTTCAGACACATTTGATGTTGTTCCATATTTTCAACCTAAAATATGTTGTACATCATCTCTGACAATGTCCTGGGGTTGTTGATCGGGGTCGTCAGCTATGTTTCCAAAAATATATGTGGCATCATCTGCAACACACCACAGCAACCATGATTAGAAGTGTTCTACTACATATGTTCAAAAGAACAGACCTTCATAGTCTCCAGGGTTGACAAAGTGTGCACAGACCAACTAGATGATCCTGTGGAAATATGAAAATTCCCACTGCATGGAAAGCTGGTACAGACCACATATGTGTCAGGTGTAGGAATCATGGATACCCCATGGATGTTGCAAAGGCACATTGTATATAATACCCTAAGCAATGCACACCTCTTGGCAATTGATGGAGTAGAAACTCTTCTTCTTGATGTAGCAGATACTATGTGGGGACTTGATAGCAAAGTTTGTGCAATCAATGGCCTCCAGGTCATCAGAGAAAAAGGGTGTATCATAGAATGCCAGTATGCAAGTGTAGTGGTGGACCCTTCTGTAGGTGTCCAGGGAAATCAAATATGTTCTTCCACATTCATCAGCATCATGACCAGGAAACGGTACAGGTTTCTTTAGGCTTAGCCTGTCTGTCCACTGACATACTCAGTACAAATGTCCCCTTTGATCTCATGTGAAGTCAGCATACATCTACTCTCTTCTATATGATATCTCTGCCTATGCAGTAGTGGTCAGCTATGTTCTGTTTGTGGAGGTGATAATATGTCCGCTACTGGCAGACTATTCCACAGTTCCACAACACAATGGGCAGCAGCATGCTGCAATGCAGACAGTGGCTTCCAAAGTGACTACTTACACATGCTGACCAGTTAATACAGACACTACTATTATCATAGTGTGAGTGATACACATGCTTGCTAAGACCTAATTGGTGTTCCAAATCACCATGGCTCATTACACAAATTTTATAGATTTTGAATCAGGCCACCATGCTTGATATTGCCATTTGCACATGTGATAGCTCTCATTGGCATGTTCCTGCAAATGTGTATGTCATTATTCTGTCATTTGTATTTGATGCATACATTGCTATTTTCCCCACTAGCTCAGTCACACTGCATGTATCCCACTATCACCTCCTTCGTATGTGTATGCTCACTGCATTATTTCACCTAACACAGCATGATTTTTTTTCTCCTAAATACCCCTTATGCCTTATGACTTAAACTGCAGTTATGAATGAAGCCCATCTTGTGTGCCCACAAGATCGAGAAAAACATCACTTCCTCAATTAAGGCTGAAAACTAGTAAGGATTTAATTATTTTAATAAGCTTTCACCTAACAAGATCTTTGTTTAATCTGCAAATGCTTTTATCAACATTCTGAACTGCTATAAATATCTGAAATAACTGGTTTACTATCAAAATTGCGAACACCAGAATAAAATCCAGTCATCCACATGAATCACATCTCCAAAAATCAGCAGAGGAACACAGGCACTATGTTGAATATAATGCTGAATTCAAAGAATCGGCATTATTCGACATATGCCTTCCCCTGCACATTTCTGGACACCAGCGAAAGTTGAACTGCTAAGCAGTACAGACATACTGCACAACACATGAATGCACATTTTTGCAGAGGGGAAAGCCCCCCTGCACTGCACCCGCCTCATCCCCTGGAAATAATATATTCCAACTCTGAGATTGCACTACCATGGGGAAAGGGATAAATTCCTGATCCCCACTGTACTGTGATCTGTAGTCATAACTCTGATTACATATATGCGAATGCACAGTAGCATTCTCTAAACTACATGCTCTTTCAACTCAGTTATGTGGCCAGGATACCAAAGTATATACAAAAGTTAATCTTAAAGGAAACACATTGAGAGTCTTGCACTCCATTTGATACTTTAAAAATTCAGATAGTCAAAAAGAGGTCCATTTCAAATTGTTTTATTGAAAGATGATTAAATCTATCTGTTTTGTTACCATAGCTGGTATAACACTATCATCACAATCACAATGGACTCATTGTCATCATAATAGGATCATAGGAGGTTACTAGGCTAATAGCCCTGGGGCCCTTACAAGCCTAGCAAAGAGTTTATCCCCAAAAATAAACCTCAGTCAGCACCTGTTACCTCTGTCAATGAGGGACACAGGTGGAACCCCTGGGACGAATTTGTGGTTTCCCATCCACTCATCAAGGTTCTGCTTGAAGAGGGTCATCGAGGTGCTCTGTTTGATGTGTATGGGAAGTCTATTCCAGAGAAGGGGCATCCTCTGGGATACAAACGTGTGTCTCCAGCAGGTTTTGTTAATGTCACATATTAGCTTCAGGCCTTTTAAGCAGGTAGTGCGTGAGGAGTTAGACGTACAGATTTGGAGCATCTCTAGTAGGGCAGGGTCCGAGATTGCCTTGTAGGCAAGACACAGATCACCCCTGAACAATCTGTAGAATACCAAGTAGAGTGATAGTGATTTGAGCCTGTCTGCATAGGACAGATGTTGGAGACCTTGGATTCCCTTTGTGAGGTATTTCACTGGCCTTTCCAGTTATTGAAAATGTTTGGAGAGGTACATCCCAAATAGGGTGTTATACTCAATTATTGGTCTAATGAGGGAGGAGTACAGAGAGGTAATAACCTCCTTTTTCTGGATGCAATCCCTTTACTTATAAGATGAACCAATTAAAAGGCTTTTCTGACCACTGCCGCTACATGATGGTTGAATGTGAGGATGTTATCAACCTGAGTGCCCAGGTCTTTCACCACAGGTTGTGTGCTTAGGGAGTTGCTGTGATGTGGTAATCAGTAGGGGTCATGTGTTTGCCGAATGGTATGATGATACATTTTTTTGCATTTAGCTTGAGGCCATGACTTTGGCACCAGTCATTAGTTGCTGTGATACCCTCTTGTAGTATGTTAACATCATTTGGGGAGTCAATGACAGCACCTAACTTACAGTCGTAGGAAAACTTGGTCAGCCACAGGCCTTTTGCCTTTGCCTGTACCTCCGAGAAATAGATGTCAAACAGTAGGGGTCCAAGGGCAGATCCCTGGGGAACTCCACTAATGACAGGTCTGCTATCAGAGATAGAGGTGCCTATTTTGACTTTGAGAGTCCTGTCGGTGAGCCATTTGGCCACCCATTTGATGAGATGGGATTTACACCAAGTTGTGTTAGCTTTTTCATGATGCCCGAGTGGGGGATTGTGTCAAAGGCCTTGGCCAAGTCAAGGTATCACCATCAACAACCCCTTTTCCCATTTTCTAATGAAATGCAAAATTACAAAGACAAACTAATACCAAGGTAGTCTCAGTACCTAGTGCTGCAGACCAAAAATCCCAAAGAGGATATTGTGGAATGTGTTAGGTTGCTGTGCTGCATTATATGCAATGACCTGTTTATGGAGCCATCTATGCTTAACAGTCCTTATTTGAAAAGGAGGCAAAGAAGGCAAAATAAAGGCACCAGTGCCACAAAGTATGCTAATGTATATGCAGGACACTGCCCGACTCCACCCTAATATCTTGCAAACAACAGACATTTGTGTTATATAACACAACTCTTGAACACAGACTTAAATGAGCAATGCTCCACTCTGCAGTACAACAATCTTATATGTTCAATGGTGATCACACAAGTGCACACCTTCCATCCCTGTAGGGTATATCATTGAACATCCCTATCCTATAGTAAAAGGTAATACAACATTCATTTGGAGCTCACTTTTTCCAGGTATCCATTGCCAAATCTTCTCCATCATGAGTGCAGTAGGAGTTGTCCAATAAAAATTCCAAAATGGTGCAAATGTGAAGATGACCACATCTCCCAGAAGTCCTATATTATCTATAAGATGCCCTTCCCATGGGACTCCAAGATTCTGCACTCTGTGTCATTCAAGTTCTTTCTTTTTTTAATGTTATTTTATTTGCTTTCAAAACACACAAAAGTACAGCAAAAACAAGAAACCAACAATGACTAGTAAAATGAAAATACATAGCAGTGAAAACATATGCAAACAGCTATATAAATATATACACTATGTACATAACCCGGCAACCTAGATAACATTAGTACCTAAATAACACTTTCCTTGGCAGAAGCTCTTATGACAACTATAATTCATTAAAAATACTCCTAGTGTTAAGGAAGACTGGTAGACAAGCATGCATACTTAAAGGAATTTTATAATGCATTTTTACTTTTGTTCATTTACAGTATGAATTTTTGTTACAAACACTTATTATTTTTTATCTTTTTTGTATTGTATTTTATCTAAATTTTACATGTAAAATTATAAAATTATTAATGTAATTCTGGAGCTTTTCTTCCCAGGCCTCCACTGAAAAGGCCACTTGCCCTGTTGGACTTTCCCGGTAAACAAATGTCAAATAAATCAAATTCTATGATGCAACATCAGAAGGTTGTCAAAACATTCAGCAGGTGGAGATAATCTTGCTTTCCAATATTTGGCAAACATAAGTCTGGCTACACTAGGGAGTACGCAGCCTACCTCCAATATTGTGAGGAAAGTGGGTAGAGTCAGCTTCAGGTAGAACACCAAAAAATAAAATTCCGCCACCCCAGGGGGTTCAGGTACAATAACAAATGACTTCAGGTAGAATACCAAATAACCAAAATTCCTACCTCAGGGGCTTCAGGTACAATACCAAATAACCAAAATCCCCACCCCAGGGACTACAGGTAGAATACCAAATAACCAAAATTCCCACCCCAGAGGTTTCAAGTAGAATACCAGATAACCAAAATTTCTACCTCAGGGGCTTCAGGTAGAATACCAAGTAACCAAAATACCCACCCCAGGGACTTCAGATAGAATACCAAATAACCAAACTTTCCCACCCCGGGGCTTCGGGTAGAATACCAAATACCAAAATTCCTACCCTGGGGACTTCAGGTAGAATACTAAATAACCAAAATTCCCACCTTATGGGCCTTCAGGTAGAATGCCAAATAACCAAAATTCCCACCCCAGGGGAATAGTAAAATCCAGAGCTCTATTTCATTTCACAACAATACAATCCCAATAAATCGTTATCTTGGAGCCCCACCAGAACATATGTATATTCTCCATTCCCTGCTGAGTATATCTCCCTTTTTAATTTCTCCAAGTCTGTTGGGTTTCTAATACCATGACAGGAATGGACCCCATTCCTAAGTCAAAGTATGATTACAGTTCATGAAATTAGTATTGTTGCAATCTTTGATGTTTGCTAAAAGTGTTCTTCATAGCACCTGCATTGTGCCCAGTAATGATGCCTGCAATTCGGATGGAGCTACATGTATTGGTAACATATCTAAATACAATTGTAGAGTCTTTTTTATAAGACTTGTTGCTCCTACTACTACTGGAACTGTCTAGGTATCTTTCTTCCACACTGCTCTCATTTCTGCCTGCAAATCCTGATATTTTATGAATTTGCATCTCTCTGTAAGCAAGACACCGTCAATGAGTGTAGTGAGTTCAGTGATCAATGCTACTTTCATCTTCTTTTCATGGACCACTATATCTGGTTTTCTTGTATCTTTTGAATTGTTGGTATGGGTGATCCCATGTGATGTAGACTTCATCATTTTCTATGATGCTTCGTAGCTCATGTTTCCAGTTTTTTTCAGCTACTTCAATGTTATAATGTTTGCACAATTCCCAGTGCAACAGTCTTGCCACATTATTATGCCTTTCAGTATATAGTCCTTCTACCATGAGTATGTCACAACCTGCAGCAAGGTGTACAACTGTTTCCAGTTCTGTTTTACAAAACATACATCTGTCTGTTTCTCCCACAGGTTCAATGGACTTTGTAAACCAACGTGTATGTAGTCCACTACCTTGGGGTGCCAATATTAACCTTTCATCTTTTGGTTTGCAGGGAAGTCATCTTAGATTTATTCTCCTAATGTTTCAAAACTTTCACTATGTTTTGGTCTTGTGAGGTCAGCAGATATGTATGCAGTCCCACGATTGCAGAGCTATACATGTAATCAATTTCAAGGAGGCCCATACCTCCTTCGGAACAGGGAATATATAATCTTGGTATGCACTTATTTTTATAAATCATTTGATGAACATGAAGCATCCTTCTTGTTTTCCTGTCTAATCTATCCAGCACCTTTTGTGGCCAGTCAATCACTTGAAAAGTGGAACTTAGGATCAGAAAGAGAAGATTGGTTTATAGTTTGAACTTTGCTCATAGATGTCAACGCCATTTTCAGGATTAATTTAAGTCTTCTAAAATATTCCTTACTAAGTTTTATTTGCATTTGTTCATGTTTTATTGTTGATCCTTCATCAATTCCCAAATATTTGTACACCCCTTCTTGCTCAAGCTCTTTTATATTACATTCTTGTCCCAAACTGATGTTTTCTTGGTGCTGCAGCTTTCCTGCTTTAAAGGTTGCTTTTGCACATTTATCAAGACCAATTGACATTCTTATATCATCTGAAAAACGTTTGACTACTTGCAGTTGTGCTTTCAGTTGTCCATCTGATGAGCTATACAGATTTATGTCATCTGCAAAGAAGATGAGAAGTCTTTACACTTTGTTCCTTTCTGGGAGCCAAATTAAAGCCATGACCTAATCTGTTAAGCAGACAATTTAATGGATTAAGGGCAAGGCAAAAGAGCAGCGGTGACAGAGAGTCACCCTGCAATATCCCCCTTTGAATTTTTATCCCTGGCAGAATAATTTGTCCTTTATCGTGGCTTAACTGCAAAGTGGTTTGCCACTATTTCATGGTTGCTGTGATGTAGTTTTTAGGTGTAGGGTGTATTTTATACATTTTTAAGCACTCTTTTATCCACATATGTGGAACATTTTCAAATGCATTTTTGTAATCTATCCATGTCATACCTAGAGTCTTCCCCTTTTTACAGTTATTCACTATGACTTTATTTAACAACAAATGATGTTTTGTTCCACTTGACTTTCTTTTATTACCCTTTTGTTCTATTGCCATAATTGAGTTTTCTTCTACATGACTATAAACTCTATCGGCATCAAATCCATTATATAGTTTATACGTAATCAGAAGGCAAGTTATTGCTCTATAGGTTTTAGGGTAGCTTGCAGGTTTTTCTTGTTGTTAGCCAGACTGGTGTCTGTTCAGGGTGCGCATAAAAATAGTTCTTACTCATGACTAAATCTTCGTGCAAAGCTGTACTTTTAGCCAGAAGTTAGGTACTGCATCTGGGCCTGGGGTTTTCCAATTAGAGGCTTTTCATAACTTTGTTTCAATCTCTCTGGCCCTTACTTCATCCCATTTCATATCTTGTACATTTGAACTTCTTATTCTTTCTTTTACTTCTTCTATCCATTTAGCATCTTTGTTATGTTTCAAGGATCTGCATAGATATCTCTCCAAAATGTACCTATTTCTTCTTTTTTTGTGGTCTTTCAATTCCTTTTACCTTGTTTCCCAATTCTTTATAAAACTTTTTCGTCATCAATAAATTGCTTATTTTGTACTTTTTCTTTATATTTATCTACGTATCTCTAAGTTTTTCTGCCTGTATTGATATTTTCAGTTTATTATTTGCAATAAATCTGCTATAATACTGTTCATTGCTTTTATCACTTCTATCTTTATGAATATTTTTGTTTATCTGTTCCCCCTTCTATACTCTTCTAACAGAGACATTTCTTGTCTTAATTGCTTTATAGATTTCTCTAGTCAATACCTCCATGATGGCATTTCATTTCAACCCATCCTTTCCCGTACTGCCCTGTGTTCTTGTGGTAAGACTTTATCTGTTATTAATTTGGCTGCACAGTAATGTATCCTATTTACTTCTGTTATATCGCATGAATCTCTATGGACAGTCTCATAGTTTCATAGTTTCATAGTAGTGTACTAGGCTATCTGCCTGGGGGCATTTATAAGCCTAGCCAACAGTGCTGTGGCTTCCGCCACCCCGTATTATATAGTTGCGCCTCTCTAGTAGTGACACATGTGGGACCCCATTATTTAGTAAACTATACCTCTGTCTAGTAGTGACACTGAGGTGACTCCCGGGGTAAACTTGCGATCTCCCATCCATGCATCGAGATTTTTCTTGAACAGTGCCAATGAAGGGCTCTGTCTCACATGAACTGGGATTTTGTTCCAGAGTACGGGTAACCTCTGTGTTATGAATCTATCCCTCCAGCATGTCTTATTCATATTTGTGCAGAGGTTGAAATCTTTAGCTCGCGTGGTTCTGGTGGATTTGGATTTTTGAGATGGAGCATGTCCATCAGTTCTTGGTTGGACATGGCCCTATATGTTAGGCACAAATCACCTCTGAGCAGGCGGTATGCTACTGAATAGAGCTGGAGTTTCTTTAATCTAGCTGGATAAGGCACATGTTTGAGACCTATGATCCTCTTGGTGAGGTATTTCTGGGGTCTTTCCAGTTGTTGCATGTGCCGGGTGAGATACATCCCAAATGGAGCATTATATTCAATCATGGGCCTGACAAGGGAGGAATATAGAGGTACAATGACCTCCTTTGATCTGGATGAGAATCCCTTCATGATGAGATGGGCAAGGTAGAATGTCTTTCTGACCACTTTGGCAACATGGTTGTCAAAGGAGAGGTCACTATCGACTTGAGTCCCCAGGTCTCTGATTACTTCTTCCGTACTCAGTGGGTTATTGTCTACGTGATAATTTGTGGGTACTTTGTTTTTCCCAAAGGGGATGACTATACATTTTTTGGCGTTAAGTTTGAGGCCATAATTCTGGCACCAGTTGTCCGTTTCAGTGAGACCTTTCTGTAGGATGTGTGTCAGCAGGTGAATCAACTATGGCACCCAGTTTGCAGTCATCTGCAAACTTTGTCAGCCATAATCCTCCCATATTTGCTTTCACATCTGAGAAGTAAATGCCGAATAAGAGTGGTCCCAAGACTGAGCCCTGTGGGACACCACTCGTGACTGGTTTTGAGTCTGACATGGCTCCAGCAATTTTGACCTTATGGGTTCTGTTTTTTAGCCAGTTTACTACCCATCTTGTGACATATGGATTTACATTTAGGCTGCTGAGCTTGTCTATGATGCCAGAGTGTGGTATCGTGTCAAAGGCTTTAGCCAAGTCCAAGTAGGCAGTGTGGACAGCCTTTCCCTCGTCGATGGCACTAGTGACTGTCTCAAAGAAGTCAACCAGGTTTAAGAGGCAGGATCTGCCTTTTACAAAACCGAATTGGGTGGGATCAAGGGTCTGCAGATCCCCAATGTCGCCATTTATGAGTTCCATGATGATTCTTTCCATAGCCTTGCAGACCAGGCTGGTCAGACTTATGGGGCGGTAGTTACCAGGGTCAGTAGAATTTCCCCCTTTGTGGAGTGGGACCACTGTTGCTGTGCACCAGTGTTCAGGTACATATCCTGTAGTGAGGCTAAGATTGAATAGCGTTCTTAGGTGCGGGTTTAGTTCATCTTGAAGTTCACGTAACACGCAACCGGGGATACCATCGGGTCCCATAGATGCTGTGTTTTTTGCCTTGTTGAGTGCTGATTTCACCTGTATGTCTGTGATGACAGGTAGGTTACATTCAGCAGGGATAATTACTTAATCTTTAGGGGTGAGGGAGGGAGAAATTTGCACTGAACCTATCTGCCAGAATATTGGCAATGTCGGTAGGGTCAGTGAATTTTTGTCGTTGTGTACTAACTCAGAGCATATCTGAGAATTTCCTCCCAAGGTTCTGACATAATTGAAGAAGGCCTTGTGATTGTCTTTGGTATCCTTGGCAATCTTTCTCTCAAAGTTGGCTTTAGATGTTTTTATGAGAGAACGTAGTTTTTACTTGTGCTGATCAGGGAAGCCTTTCCCTTGTGGGATTTGGCTTTGTCCTGCAGTAGCTTCCTTCTTTTGTTGTACAGTTTGTTTATAGCCGGGGTCCACCAAACCTGGCGTTTTCCCTTGGTGGAGAGGGTATTGGTTTTAGTTGGGATTGCTTGATCCATGCATTCTTGGAGATGTCCGTAGAAGGCTTTTGTGTAGGATTCAGCATTTTGGGATGTGGTTTCCATTAACCCAGTAGGCTTAAAGGATATCATTTCTGACTTAAGGAGCATAAAGTCAGCTTTTAAAAAATTTTTCAGTTTGTTTGTGTCTTTCGGCTTTTCCCGGTTAGGGTTCGCCACAGCGGATCTCCAGTCCGCTAATGATTGACAGTAGATTTTTACGTACTGGCTTTGCCGGGCCTAAAGCACAACCTTAAACTAAGGCAGCCCATTCATGCATGTCGCTACACAGAAGATGCTCTAACTGAGAATCGAACGGGCAACGCCTAACGGCGACAGTGCTACCGCAGCACCATTGTTTTATCAAACATCAAACTTTTGGGGTTTTATTGACTTTCTGCAGTCTATTTCCTTCATTGGTCTTAATATCTCTATCCATTTCAATTAAATCAAGCATCTCTTTTCTTAGATCTTTTTCTTCTAAACTGATGGCACATTCTTTGTTCTCCAGCCGAAAGAAGAAGAAGGCTATTGAAAGTTCCAGAGCATCTTCCTGTGCCACATTCTCTTCAGTTTCGCCCTGTGTCATCCATAGCAGTTTCCTGTTCTTTCCCTTGCTGTATAGCTCCAGCTGAACATTTGTACTGTTTCCTATGGGAGGATCCAAAGTATCTTCATATATCAACTGATTAGATGCTTCCTGCTTCACCAGTTTCTCCTTAATTTGGGTGTCCATTGCTCTATCCTGTTGTGTTGTTATCTGAGTTAAATTTTCTACACTAAATCCTTCACTTTGCAGGTGCTCCATAACCTCAGTTTATATTTCTTTAACTTCTTCATTACTAAGCCTCTTTTCCCCTTTGTTTTCCTGTTTTTTGTATTGCCCTGCAAAAGTGGTTTGCCACTATTTCATAGGTTGCTGTAGATGTAGTTTTTAGGTGGTAGGTGTTGGTATCTTATAAGCATTTCTAAGCACTCTTTTATCCACATATGTGGGTTTTATTTCTCAAAATGCTTTTTGTAATCTATCCATGTCAAGTACCCTAGAGTCTTCCCCTTTTTTACAGTTATTCACTAAGTGAGCTTTATTTAACAACAACAAAATAAAATGATTTTGTTTCCCACTTGACTTTCTTTGGCCATTTTCCTTTTAGTTCTATTGCGCCTATAATTGAGTTTTCATTCACATGACCTATAAACTCTACTCGACATCAAACCGTATATAGTTTATAAGTAATTGTAGCAAGTTATTGCTCTATATAGGTTTGGTAGGGTAGCTTTGCAGGTCTTTTCTTTGTTGTTGCAGCCTGGGACTGGTGTCTGTCTCGGGGTAATGCATAAAAATAGTTCTTACTCAAGTGACTAAATCTTCAGTGCAAAGCTGTTAATACTTTTAGCCAGAAGTTGGGTACTGCATCTCAAATACCTGGGGTTTTCCAGTTAGGAGTTTCTTCAACTTTGTTTCCAATCTCTCTGGTACCCTTAGCTTCCATCCTAAATTAGCATATCTTGTGGCATTTGAACTTCTTACTGCTTTTACTTCTTCTATCCATTTAAAAGTGATCTTTTGTTAGCAGTTTCTAAGGATCTGTGCATAGATATTTTCTCCAAAATGTACCGTATTCTCTCTTCTTTTTGTCTTTCAATCTCCTCTTTTGTACCTTGCCCAATTCTTTATAAAAAAATTAGATCGCATCAAAAATTGCTTATTCCCTGTACTTTGAGATATTTATCTACGTATCTTCCTAAGTTTTTCTGCCTGTATTGATTTTAGGTTTATAAATCTGTTATAATACTGTCTATATTGCTTTTATCACTTCTGTCTTTATGAGTATTTTGTTTATCTGTTCCCTCTTCTATATACTCTTCTAACAGAGAGCATTTTCTTGTCTTAATTGCTTTCTATAGCTTTCTCTAGTCAATAATACCTCCATGATGGCTTCTCTTTCATTTCAACCCGTCCTTTCCCTTACTGCCATGTGTTCTTGTGGGTAAGACTTTATCTGTTATTAATTTGGCTTTACGCACAGTAATGTATCCTATTTACTTCTTGTTATATCAAGCGTGAATCTCTATAAGTGTGACAGTCCCTAATTACTGTTTATAGAGTTTGTGTCTTTGGCTTTTCTTGGTTAGGGTTCGCCACAGCGGAACTCCAGTCCGCTAATGATTGACAGTAGATTTTTACGTACTGGCTTTGCCGGGCCTAAAGCACAACCTTAAACGAAGGAACGCCCATTCATGCATGTCGCTACACAGAAGATGCTCTAACTGAGAATCGAACGGGCAACGTCTAACTGTGAGGCGACAATGCTACCACAGCACCATTGTTTTATCAAACTTCAAACTTTTGGGGTTTTATTGACTTTCTGCAGTCTATTTCCTTCATTGGTCTTAATATCTCTATCCATTTCAATTATATCAAGCATCTCTTCTCTTGGATCATTTTCTTCTAAACTGATGGCACATTCTTTGTTCTCCAGCCGAAAGAAGAAGAACGCTATTGAAAGTTCCAGAGCATCTTCCTTTGCCACATTCTCTTCAGTTTTGCCCTGTTTCATCCATAGCAGTTTCCTGTTCTTTCCCTTGCTGTATAGCTCCAGCTGAACATTTGTACTGTTTCCTATGGGAGGATCCAAAGTATCTTCATATATCAACTGATTAGATGCTTCCTGCTTCACCAGTTTCTCCTTAATTTGGGTGTCCATTGCTCTATCCTGTTGTGTTGTTATCTGAGTTAAATTTTCTACACTAAATCCTTCACTTTGCAGGTGCTCCATAACCTCAGTTTCTATTTCTTTAACTTCTTCATTACTAAGCCTCTTTTCCCCTTTGTTTTCCTATTTTTCTGTATTGCAAAATTTCCATATCTGGATGTCTTTGCCTGGATTTTTCTCCAATTATCTTTGGTGCTCCTCTTTTTGTATTAATTCGTTTTGCTTTCTCCTTTGCATAAACATTGCACCGTATTAAATCTCTTTTTCTTCCCCATGTCCATATTTCTTCTTCAGATGACTCCTGCTCTGCTTGTTTCTTACTATGGGGAGTAGTTGTTCTATCATGCAGTGATATAACCTGTGTTAAACTTTCTACATTGAATCCTTTACTTCTCAAATACTCCATAATTTCAGCTTCTGTTTTTTTAACTTCTACTTGACTAATCTTCTGTTCTACATTCCCTCTTTGTGATCTTATTTTTTATTGTGAATTTTTTCATATCTGGATGTCTTTGCCTGTATTTCTCTTTGAATATCTTTGGGGCTGCCTTTTTTGTGTTGAATAATTTGGCTTTCTCCTTTGCATAAATATTGCATCATATGACATCTTTCTTTCCCATGTCCATATTTCTTTTTTATACCCTTAAAACATCTCTAAATTTTGTTCTTTAATATTCACACTTCCTCAGTCACTTATTTTTCCAAACAGCACAAGGTTTCTTGGTCTATATAGTGGTTTTCATGGATCTGTTATATTAATGAAAAGTTTTTATTTGAAGCTTCTGACAGTTTTTCGTGTCAAAGTATATTTCTTTCCTACATTTTTCTCTTAATCTTTTCGTATATTTTTTGTCTGGAAGTTCTGGGCTTCTTGGATAATAGTAACAATACAGACTTTCTTTCTTATCCTCAATAGCCCATTCTACCACTGTATATCTCTTTTTTGGTCTATCAGTTTTTGTGATTTTTATGGACTGTTACTTTTTTCTACAACTTGGGACCATCCTCACCCTGGACCTGGCCTAGCCACATTGTAGGAATAATTCTGTGTCTTTAAGATTCTACACTGTCATTTTTTCTAGTCCTGGTACCAGTGCGCCTGCCAGGAGTGGGCACTTTTTTATTCTGGGACTCGTGCACTCAGCTATCATCTTTATTTTTATCCTGCTTCTGTCCATGATATATGCTATATAAAATACAGTCTATATATCAGTGTTGTCTTGGAGAGATTTTGTGAGGGTCCACCTCATGAAGGTTCTCAACAAGACTTGAGGATGAATTCAATTCCAGCAATACTTCTCTCCTTTTGATGATTTTATTATCTCTCCATTCAGACCCCTACAGCATTTATTAGCCCATGTCCTACTAGACCTCCACTGTCTGTTGGGAATAAGGTACCATCAGAAAAGAATTCTCAGAAATTGGTTGTGATACTTGGGCCACTTCTTATGTTTGCTGAGTTTTTCCAAGCCTGCATCCTGGATAGTTGTAAATTTTCTTGCACCCTCCACCTACCTTTTAAGAGGTGTTTTAGTGCTTCTGTCTTGCTTTCCCATAAATCTCTATAGATTGAGCCTGCTCTTCCTGCTTTAAGCCTTCTTCACTTGTCCCAATTTAAGTTCTTATCACTCATCCCTCTTGGAAGAACCTGTTTGATTTAAACTTGTGTAATATATTCATATATGAACCAATCTTGTATCACCAGATTGAGCTCAACTGTCAAATCAGTGAAGCTGTTCAAAGATGGGCTGGATGAGGGGATAAAACGTTGTAACTACTTGCTGATACCCTTATCCAGCCAATGACTCTTCAAGGTTCATCCTACTATCCTGCTAATATTTGGATGGTACTAGATAACATCTGACAGACAACTACCTAAACCCCCATTTTTGAATCAGTCAATAGCAACATGGGTTACCAAATCCTGATGCACCCTCAAAATAAGTCCTTATATCACATCAAATCCAATCAATTCCTCTAGTGATTATTCCTTCCCATCTCTTAATAAGCTGACTGAGATGAAAGGAAATGACATAGCAAGTTAGATGTGGGATATCCAGCCCTTCAAAGAACATAGGGATATAGGTCAAAGAGGCTGAGATTCTCCTCTCCTCTTCTCCTCCCCAATACAGCTTTGTTCAGAAGATTCTGTAAGTATTCCAAACTGGGATAAGCAGGAGGAACTGGGACATTCCTGAGGAGATAAAATAATATGAGGCAATATAATTACCTGAATTGCTCTAATCTTTCCCATTTTGGTCTGGAATTTAGTAATTTTGAGCAAAAGACTTTATACCTTGGACATACTCCTACAAAGTTGGCACCCATAGTATCATGGAGTGTCCTCCTCAACTTCAACCCCAAATATGAGGCTTCTAGGGAAACGTCTAGAGGGCAATTGTCTATGGAGTAATTAGACTCTTCCCTCCTTTAGTAAGATCATATTTGATAGATTACACTTGAGCCCCAACACCTTGCCAAACTTATGGAAAACAGCTAGAACTTTTCTGAGTACTTTTAAAAGACAATAATCTGCAAATATTAAAAATGTATTGATGGCACCATCTAAAGTCAAATTAATTTCCTAAACTTTTCTCATCTAAAATGCCAATTCCTCCATGACCAATAGAAAGATATCAGGGGAAATGGGCAACCCTGTCTAGTGCCACCTACTAATGGATACCTATTACCAGCTTAGAAAGACCACATTCGGCAAATACCCTGAATGATGGAAAGGAGTAAAATCTCTTTGCCAAGCTTAAGAATCTTGGCCTACAATTCTGGTATTATAGGACTTGAAGGAAATCCTACTCAACAGAATCAAATGCTTTTTTTTAATGTCAAAGATGGTGGTACTTGCCTTGCCTCATAACTGGCCATGTTTGCAAAGAAAGGCACCCCGCTCCCACTAGTTGTCAGTTACCTCATGTGCTTTAACAAAACCATTCTGGCCGCTAAGTACTAACTACAGCAACATCCTATCTGACCTGGTGGTCAAGATCTCTGCAAATATCTTTGTAACCACATTTTTAAGAGAAATGGAGCAGAAGTCTCCTAGAGATTGGATCCTCTTCTACAACTTTGGGATGACAGTTAAGACTGCTTGATTACATGCTGTACTTGCAGGTGACAGAGGATGCTCAGAGTTATACACTCTTGTTAATATGTCTCCTAATATATTTCCTGCCTATTTATAGAATTCCACTGGGAACCCATCATTCCTGTGAGACTTATTAGGCTTGAACTGAGGTATAGCCTTGGTGATCTCACTGGGACTAATGAGTTGATTGAGACCATCGTTCCCCTCATGGCTAAGCATGTGATTCTGGGCCACTAAAACAATCCCATGCTGGGACAAATTCCTCCTAAGCTGGGGTATAGAAAGAATTACAGTAAGCACAAAAAGCCTCACTGAGGGCCTTGTCTTTGAAGATCAATTTGCCAGTGTCAGCTTTAACAAATGAGTTAGTGGCCCAAACCCCTTGTTATTTAAAAAAACACACTATACAGCTTCGGTCTCTCTCTCTCTCTCTCTCTGTCTCTGTCTCTCTCTCTCTGTCTCTGTCTCTCTCTCTCTCGTCACCAGAAATTACGTTTTGTCACTTAAGACACCTCTAGCAGCTTGATTTCTGTGCCAAGTAATATTTCCAGACTCCTCCATACAATTTTCTTTTCCTCCTCCCTACTAATTTCCTCTGTGCATGCCTTAGTTCATGGGTCTTCTGATTCAAAAGATCAACTTTATTCTTTTTTCAAAAGCCCTCCAGTCCCATGATTTTCCCCTCTTATTGCAGGTTTACAACCTTTCCACCATGTTGCAATGATGGCAGTGTCAGGGTTTATGTCCCTACAAATTGTCCTGAGACAACATCTCTCCCTCTCCTAGACCCATCTAAAGTACACTCCTCCCCAAATCCTTGCTTAGGGGCTATGCAGCTACATGCCTGTCACTATCATTAATGTTGCTTCATCTGACAGGCTGATTTTATGAATGGTAAGAGAATGATCTTTGTATTTAAATTATTCTGGGATAAAAAGCAGATCTATTCTAATTCTGCCAAATATGTCATGCTTTCTATATAGGAAAAACAAATAGAAACTTAAAGGATAGAATATTGGAACACATAAGAGACATCAGAAATAACAAAACTACTAGTGCGCTTGCTCAACATGTTTTAAACACTGACCCTTCACACTCTTTCAAGTTCTTTGTTTTACAACATATACATAGAAATGTGAGGGGAGGAGATATAGAAAATTTTACAGAGAGCCGAGAACAAAGATGGATTATCAAGCTCAATGCTGATAGATATCCAGGCTTAAATGGTTGTACATCACTGGTTCCATTTCTTAAAGCTAGACGCCTTCAACACAATTAATTTTTTGCATAAAATAAAAATATATATATATACATATATTTCTTTTATTATATATTTTGTATTATGCATTTTTATATATATATTATATATATGCATTTTTATGAGATTATTTAATTGTTTTAAATTAGATATGCATAAATATGAATATACTATGCATTTTTATTTATATGCACTTTTTATATATATGCATTTTTAATGAGATTATTTAACTGTTTTAAATTAGATATGCATAAATATGAACATACTTTACATTTTTGTGTATATATATTTTATATGCGTATTTTACAATATTCTTGTCATATATGCCTTTAAATTTTCAAAAGTTGTATGATGTCACTAATTGGAAAAAAATTTTTTTGACTGAGAGTGATATAAAACAAGCAGTTGAACAGTTAATTCTTTGTCTGATGAAGCAACGAAGGTTGCGAAAGCGCTCACCTCTCCTTTTTACTTTGTTTAAATAAAGACGTTATTGTGTGGTACCCGGTATAGTGTTTTCTCTCATATACTTCTCTTTTTATATACTGGGTTTTACCTGTAAGCCGTTTTGCTTTTCGTTTATTAGTTTATTTTTATTCGGCAAAAGGACACACGCGTCTATGGAGAACTTAGATACCAACTCATCGAATGATGGTCACCATCAAAGATTTCTTAGAATACTGGATATTCCATATAATCCACTACTTACAGCGTCTTTCAGTGAAAATATACAAGATAATAGAAACAACCAAGATCTATCAGAATTCTTTAACCAATATAAAAAACTTGAGAATCTGATGTACAAATACAAAAGACTCCAATGGCAACGGTTACATCTGCAAGCATCACTAGACTCCAAAATTATTCCACGTGGTCTAAGAATACTGAATATGCCTACATATGGTGAGTCTTTTCCTATTCTTTTGAGAAAATGGCAAGAATTGAATTTACAATTCAGTACAAAATATATGGATCTCTTAATTGACTTTTTTCTACCTATTGAGAATGAACTTAAAGCTGAAATCATTGCCACAGAATCAATTATTAATAAGAACTTTGTACAAGATACAGTTTTTCTAAAATGAATGAACTTCAGGATAACATCATGTCATATGAAAGGAAGCTGCAAAATATTAAACTATCAAAACTTAACAGAGACAAAAAAGATTTTGCTTTAAATAATGTCTTCTCATGGCCCAAAGAAAATAACTTTAGACATCAAACTGTTTCTGACAAGGCAAGGAATGTGCATACTACACCTTTAAATTCAGATTCCACCTATGCTGCAGTTACACAAGGCACTCCCTGTTCTCTGACAACTGAAACAGCTTGTATGCAAGAGGAGAAGAACACCAGTTTAACTCTCCCTGTTTCTGAGTCCTCTGACCAACAAAACAGTAATTTAAAAGATAAAAACAGTAAATTAGGAGCTATTCCAAAGAAAACATATGCAGTTTTACCATCTACAAGTCATACTTTATCGACTCTAAGAAAGGAAGGAACTTCAAACATACAAGTGACTGAAAACACAGAAAGTATTTTTTTAGATGCCAGCAAACAAGGCAACTTCACTTTGAGAGTACCACTACCTTACAAGAATCGAATGAAACAATATGTACACAAAGGACAGTCACTGCAACTGGGATCACTGGAAGGAGCAGTACATTCTCCGAAGAGGAGACGGACTTAACTACAGGTTTGATTTTGAACCTTTCCTCTATTATTTTAACACCAGAACAGTTGAATGTTTTAAATAAGGGCCTTTCATTTATACCTGCTAGAAAGGCTAATCTTACAGAAATGATTAAAGACCTTAAATTATTAGGCAGGAATTTGTCTCTAAAAGTTTTGTTCCCAAACAATGTTACAAATAATATGAATGTGTTGAAACAGCCTAGCACTTTCATTCCTTATACTCCCCCGAGTCTACAAAGATTCCTTGATATATGTGAAACATCTTTTAGGCAGATATATGATGATAATTTGAGTGACTATTACTATGGAAATCTAAATACAAGTGAATATAGAGCACTGAATGAACTAAAGAACTTGAATTCTGTCGTTATTAAACAGGCAGATAAAGGTGGAGGTATTATTTTAGATAAGCAATTGTATGTACAACAAATGTATAAGTTACTGCTCAATAATGATACATACAGAGGAATCTCAAAAGTTACAGTGAATGCCATCATTGATAAAGTGTCTTTTTTGATTTTTGACTTATTAATTACTGATTTAATAGATGAACCACTGTTTAAATACTTTAATGTCTTGAATCCAACTATTCCTAAGATTTATGGTTTACAAAAGGTTCATAAAGACAGAAGTCTGCCACCAATGCGTCCCATAGTCTCAGGCACTGGTTGGTGTACAGAACCACTGTCTATTTATGTTGAAAGTACACTGCATGTGCTCTTAGACAAATGTGAAAATATTTTAAGAGACACCAAAATGTTTCTAGAGAAATTACATACTAGAATTGAAAGTTTATCAGATATTAATGACTTTGCTCTTGTTACTATGGATATAGAGTCATTGTTTACAAGTATTCCGAATACATGGGGCATTAATATGATTAGAAATCTTCTTACAAGAAATAATTGCTTCACCAATGAAAAAGTACAACTTATATGCAGTTTGTTAGAGATTATTCTGGAAAATAATGTTGCATATTTTGAAGAACAATTCTTTCTGCAACAGATCGGCGTTGCCATGGGCACACCATGTGCAAATAGTTATGCTAATCTATCTCTTACATTCTGGGAACAAACACATGTCTTTTCTGATAAGAATCCATTTATTAGTCAGCTTTTATGGTATACACGTTTTGTGGATGATGTTTTTATTATGGAAAGGCAATATATCTGAGCTTATATTATTTATTAACTATTTGCATACAACTACTGATTTTCTGAGATTCACATACAAATTTTCTACATCTGAGATTGATTTCTTAGATGTACATATAATCAAATCAGAGTTGACAGGTTTTACCAGCAAAATTTTTCACAAACCCACGAAGAAAAATACATACCTGCACAAAACCAGTATGCATCCTAGACACATTCCAAGAAATGTGCTCAAGGGGCAGGTATACAGAACATTAAGATTACACAACAATGATAATGATGCAGTAATAGCTTTGAATAAATTGAAAACTGATTTTTTAAGAAGAGGATATCATATGGATGAAATAGATAGAACTATTTCTGATGCTTGGACACTCAGGGACTCTAAATGTAAAGTGTACTTTCAATCTTCTAATTCTATTATGTCAGATAGTAGTAATGTGAGAAATAATACACAAAATAATAGCATTAGAGCTGTTTTTCAGTATGCTAGTAATGTTAATCAGTATACTAATATTATTAAACAACATTGGCACATTTTACATGAGATTCCTTGTTTACATTCTTTCATTGGTAATGCACCTAGTTTCAGTTTCAGAAATAATCTAACATTAAAACAACAATTGTGTAATAAAGACGTCAAAAAAACTACCTATAATTCCAGATGCAAAGGTACTTTTCCTTGTAGGTCTTGTACTGCTTGTACACATATTCATAGTACTACACCATATATTCATCCTGTTAGAAATTTTACACTATACTCTCATTCATATGCAGACTGTAAAACCACAGATGTTATTTATTTTTGTTTCTGCCAAATATGTCATGCTTTCTATATAGGAAAAACAAATAGAAACTTAAAGGATAGAATATTGGAACACATAAGAGACATCAGAAATAACAAAACTACTAGTGCGCTTGCTCAACATGTTTTAAACACTGACCCTTCACACTCTTTCAAGTTCTTTGTTTTACAACATATACATAGAAATGTGAGGGGAGGAGATATAGAAAATTTTACAGAGAGCCGAGAACAAAGATGGATTATCAAGCTCAATGCTGATAGATATCCAGGCTTAAATGGTTGTACATCACTGGTTCCATTTCTTAAAGCTAGACGCCTTCAACACAATAAATTTTTTGCATAAAATAAAAATATATATATATACGTATATTTCTTTTATTATATATTTTGTATTATGCATTTTTTATATATATATTATATATATGCATTTTTATGAGATTATTTAATTGTTTTAAATTAAATATGCATAAATATGAATATACTATGCATTTTTATTTATATGCACTTTTTATATATATGCATTTTTAATGAGATTATTTAACTGTTTTAAAT
Organism: Protopterus annectens; assembly: GCF_019279795.1. Lineage (NCBI taxonomy): Eukaryota > Metazoa > Chordata > Ceratodontiformes > Protopteridae > Protopterus > Protopterus annectens. Next base: position 382,991,095 of record NC_056738.1, read on the forward strand.
TAGATATGCATAAATATCAACATACTTTACATTTTTGTGTATATATATTTTATATGCGTATTTTACAATATTCTTGTCATATATGCCTTTAAATTTTCAAAAGTTGTATGATGTCACTAATTGGAAAAAAATTTTTTTTGACTGAGAGTGATATAAAACAAGCAGTTAAACAGTTAATTCTTTGTCTGATGAAGCAACGAAGGTTGCGAAAGCGCTCACCTCTCCTTTTTACTTTGTTTAAATAAAGACGTTATTGTGTGGTACCCGGTATAGTGTTTTCCCTCATATACTTCTCTTTTTATATACTGGGTTTTACCTGTAAGCCATTTTGTTTTTCGTTTATTGTCCAATAGAAAGATATCAGGGGAAATGGGCAACCCTGTCTAGTGCCACCTACTAATGGATACCTATTACCAGCTTAGAAAGACCACATTCGGCAAATACCCTGAATGATGGAAAGGAGTAAAGTCTCTTTGCCAAGCTTAAGAATCTTGGCCTACAATTCTGGTATTGTAGGACTTGAAGGAAATCCTACTCAACAAAATCAAATGCTTTTTTTAATGTCAAAGAGGGTGGTACTTGCCTTGCCTCATAACTGGCCATGTTTGCAAAGAAAGGCAAAAGAAAGGCTCCCACTAGCTGTCAGTTACCTCATGTGCTTTAACAAAACCATTCTGGCCACTAAGTACTAACTACAGCAACATCCTATCTGATCTGGTGGTCAAGACCTCTGCAAATATCTTTGTAACCACATTTTTAAGAGAAATGGAGCAGAGGTCTCCTAGAGATTGGATCCCGTTCTACAACTTTGGGATGACAGTTAAGACTGCTTGATTACATGCTGTACTTGCGGGTGACAGAGGATGCTCAGAGTTATACACTCTTGTTAATATGTCTCCTAATATCTTTCCTGCCTATTTATAGAATTCCACTGGGAACCCATTATTCCTGTGAGACTTATTAGGCTTGAACTGAGGTATAGCCTTGGTGATCTCACTGGGACTAATGAGTTGATTGAGACCATCGTTCCCCTCATGGCTAAGCATGTGATTCTGGGCCACTAAAACAATCCCATGCTGGGACGAATTCCTCCTAAGCTGGGGTATAGAAAGAATTTCAGTAAGCACAAAAGCCTCACTGAGGGCCTTGTCTTTGAAGATCAATTTGCCAGTGTCAGCTTTAACAAATGAGTTAGTGGCCCAAACCCCTTGTTATTTAAAAAAACACACTATACAGCTTCGGTCTCTCTCTCTCTCTCTCTATGTCTCTGTCTCTCTGTCTCTCTCTCTCTGTCTCTGTTTCTCTCTCTCTCTCTCTCATCACCAGAAATTACGTTTTGTCACTTAAGACACCTCTAGCAGCTTGATTTCTGTGCCAAGTAATATTTCCAGACTCCTCCATAGAATTTTCTTTTCCTCCTCCCTACTAATCTCCTCTGTGCATGCCTCAGTTCATGGGTCTTCTGATTCAAAAGATCAACTTTATTCTTTTTTCAAAAGCCCTCCAGTCCCATGATTTTCCCCTCTTATTGCAGTTTTACAACCTTTCCACCATGTTGCAATGATGGCAGTGTCAGTGTTTATGTCCCTACAAATTGTCCTGAGACAACATCTCTCCCTCTCCTAGACCCATCTAAAGCACACTCATCCCCAAACCCTTGCTTGGGGGCTATGCAGCTCCATGCCTGTCACTATCATTAATGTTGCTTCATCTGATAGGCTGATTTTATGAACTGTAAGAGAATGATCTTTGTATTTAAATTATTCTGGGATAAAAAGCAGATCTATTCTAATGCCCTGTCTTGTTAAATATCTAAAAAATGTCAAAATGATATTGTCAGGGTATGTTTCCCTCCATACATCTGTCAAGCCCATCTGCTAATAACATCCGACACTAAAGTCACTTGACATTTGCTCATGAAACTCCCTTTTCTGATAAAGTCTACTGTGCTACCCATCCAAAACCACAGAAAAATTACCCATAAGCACACTGACATTAGACTAACTTGTCACAGCTCACCAGACTCTTAAAAGCAGCATCAAAAAATCTCTTATCATCTGAATTAGATGCATAAATATTCCAAATCATCCACGGTTTTCTATTAATAGTCTCCTCCCAAATTAACCACTGCTCCCTACTATTTGTCTCAATTTGAATTGAGGAGTCATCAACTGAAATATGAAACATGAGATGAATCCCTCTTTTAGCCCCTTCAGGTTTATGATCTGCTATCACTGTGTTTTACTGTCTCATCCTGAATTTAAATTGTTGTGTTAAAATGCACTCCCAAGAAACAAAAGAATCCAGGTTTACCCCTGGGCTAGGGACAAAAAATTCCCCTTGGTTACCAAAATTGTGCCTACATCTGGCCAAGGAACCCTCGCAGCTGTTTGAAGAAATTATGGACCATGATAGGTAGAAATTGTCGTTAATATTAAAGGAATAAAGATAGAAATCATAACGAACAGGACCCCCCAGACAAGTATTAAGTGAGGTAAAACATCTGTAACAAGAGAGATTAAGACTGGATCAAATATCATACAAAATAAATGGCAACTATAACTCTCACTCTAACTGCATTGACTGAGGGACACACTACTACCTTCAGGGTTTAGTAGTTGCTTTATCCCCAATGGAGCTACTATGAGTTTCTTACAAAAACATTGTGCCCCAACTATTAAATGGCCTTTTTGGGCACAGATATGCCAGTCCAACCTTAGACAATTAGTAGCCTGAGGCTAGTACAGAGCATAGTATAATGCTGGCAAATTGTTTGCTAGCACTTACTCAGAAGTATACTTAAACTTATGAAGAAATTTAAGTTTGTTGAGTGCTGGTGGTTTGTCTGGGGACACTGACCACTATCTCTTTTACCATGACATCTCCTACTCTCCCACCCTATCTCTTTATTTGACCAATAACTGATGCTTTCTTCTTCCACAACATGGCTGCATTGTTTTTTCACTGCCTGCATACATTTTTCCTCCTCTTGCACATATCGCAACAAAACTTTGCTCGATCTTACTTAGCCACAATGCTAGTATGATAGACTAGGGATGTTTTAAAACTATAGTAGTCAGTCAAAGCCCCCTTTAAAGGAATTATAACCTGATATAGAGAATAATATATTTGAGAATAATCTGCCATGAAATATAATACACCTTTCCTCTAGTGACTGCCCCTGTTACTGTAGTTAATGAGACAATCCATTGTTCTGGCTGACAGGAGGGACATGAGTACCTCCCAGCCTGTCTTGTGATATCCTTTGACTAACAAAGATAAAAGCGAGAAAAAGCACCTCAAATATAACTTCCACAGTAAATAAAAAGTGAAGCACTTGGAGCCACCAATACCACGAACTACAACTTTATTAGACAGAAACTAATACAAAGAAAACGCTTAACTTGTTCACCATGTTTTTCGTCAACCATGTAACTTCTTCAGCAAAAAACACAGCATACGTCACTCCCCCAGTTAAACATATTATCACCCAAGTTAATCCAATCACATTAAACATTCACTTTGCCTTAATTGTTAATAAAAGCAGTCACAAAGGAAGCTGTTTTACTTAAAAGAACATATATACAAAAACATTTTCTCTAAAGGATAACAAAGATTATTTACCTCTGATCTACTTTGAAATATATATTTAATATGAAGTCATACTAAAAACTGTCATCTATTATTATAAAATATACTATAGATTTATAAAAATACAAAGTTATCTAATAAATATAAACATAAATAAAATACGAGTGCCCTCTTGTGATAAAAATAATTATAGAATCTGAAATCTGAAACATAGCTAGTCTTTCATACTAAAAATTTAAATAACTTTTTATCCCTAGCCAGAGTATAAAAGAAATATTCAAGCATACTCATAAATTCTTTAAAACATTCTTAAAAAACAGAGCATTACAACCATTTATTCTAATCTTGCGGCTCTTAATTTCAATACAGGTACCACTGAAATATGCTCATTTAACCCTGGTGTCTTACATGCCTCTAGTATTATCCTAACATATCCCTTGACTAACTCAATTGATGGACTCTTTCAATATCATGATTAAGGTATGGGGAAGAGGTATCATCTTGCTAAGAATGTATTCTAAAAAGAGTCTCAGTTCACTGTCCACATGTCCCATGATTCATACATTAGTGCATCTGGAACTATTTTCAATGTCGTCCGTTTTCCTGCTCTGAGCCAAGACATTATCCAAAAGTTTGGCCCACGCATTAGCATTTGAATTGTAGGTATCTTATAGCATCTGGATGTACTTTCTATGCTTCTTCACTACTGATTCCAACTGAGTAATACGAGACTGCTGGCTCACATGTAAGGCCCCTATTTCAGACAACATGACTGAGAATTACTCAAGCAAAAGGAGCAGTTTTTTCATCTGTTGTGGTTCTCATAAAATGTTCCAAAAGATCTCTTCTCTTAGGTATGGTGAGGATGGATAATTCCATGTTGCAGGTACTCCCACAGGACTTCACAGCCACAAAAAATTAAATTTAAGCTCAGAATAGGAGACAGTGCACACATTAAGCATCCATATTACCTCGGGCCAGTCACACCCCCCTCTATTCAAGCTCACTTTTGGTAAATTGGAGCTTCTATAATGACCAGAATCAGCCTTGGTATAATTCCATTGTACATAATCATTACAAGCTATAGCTTAACCAATCCCCAACTGATGTAATCCCTCCATGTTGCAAACATGAAAAATCTCCAGTTTACATTGTTTAATTCTAAAATAAACTGTTCTAGCTTTCTCTCTGGAATAATTTCTGCTCTAGAATTGTAAATAACCTTCACGCTTCTGGTGAGGTCAGGTTTTAAGAACAGCTATCTTTTAAGGCAGGATAACAACTTTAGGTAATGCCTGTATTACATGATATTGAATCACTTCCCCTCCTGTGGTAATGTAGCCTCTTTGTTTCCTTTGTTTCTAGTCTTTCAAATTGCTATGTGTTTTCCCAAATACATACCATTCAGTGCAAATAGGCACGTGCTTTCCTTTTGGTTTCACAAAGCACTTCAGATTTTCCCTGCTTGAGTAGAAATATGTCCTACCAAAGGACCTAGGGATCTAGTCTCCAGATATTTTTGGTAATACTTATTACATTCCATTCTACTTGTGGATCTCCCACTTCAAAGTATGAAGATCCATCTACAAGCAACTGTAGATCAGCAATAAGCAATATCAATTTCTTTGGTGTCAAACATGCCTCACACTTTGGACCTTGGCTATCAAAGATTGGTCTCAATTTTCCATATTTAACAGTTCAGTCAGTGTTTGAAGTTGATGGAGATGATTTATTTTAACAGCAATGATTTCACTTACCTGCATTAACCAGAAAACACAGATCAGTGCTTTCAGGAATGTAGGTATGCTCCTTGTCACTAGGTCTTTCTTAGTCAGATGCTGTTAGGTGTAAATCTTCATTATGATCTGGAATAGCTATGGTATTGTAAAATTCATAAGTATGGAAATACAAGTGGAAAGGCTGAAGTAATCTGGCAACCCCAATGATAGTGCATTTATCACGGCCTATATATTCTGTTGATTTGGTCCACAATCCACCTTTTCATAAGGTCCCTTCATCTTGGCAAAGTCCATAATGACATTTCAGTTGTCCCTTTACTTTCTGCACTCTCCTGTTAAGTTGGCATGACTTAGTTGAACAGCTGTTCTCTTGATAATAGAAATTATTCACTTCCCTTGAAAAATTACATGTCTCTGGTAGCAGGCCTCTGAGGCCCACAAACCTCTTTCCCAAGTTTTAGAAGATGAGAATGTTATCTATATATTGCAATACAATATCTTCTACATTAATGTTACTCTAAGCCACTACCACAGCTTTATGAAAACAAATTCAGATTTTTGTGAAACCAATAACATAGCTGTAAATGGATGGCAAGTTGGCTATTGTAAATACAAACTTATCAGAGGATGCCTCGGGCAAAGCCAGTTTCCTGAACAGTCAATAGCCATCTCAACAACAATAAAGAGATGTATAGCATAGCAAGAGTATATTAAAAATAATGTATTGACTTAACTGTAATCAGATAGATCTTTAAACTTCACTTTTTCAAGTGAGTATAGTCCACAACAAACCACCATGATCCATCAGGCTTTATAAGCAGTCATACCTGTGAATTCCAGTGAGAGGTATCTTTCCTGATTATCTTCTGCTATGCCCCCTTTGCACAGATGTATTCAGCACTAATCAGATCAGTTATAGAATACAATCTCCCTTTGGCATGTACCTCACCAGATATAGCAAACAGATAAAAACATACCAGAGGTTCCTAGCAAAGAGAATTACAGGCTTAATATCCCTAAGCTACCAAAAAAAAAAAACATTCATGTTTTATAGGAACCTCAGAGGAGACCAATGCTTTGCCTTCAGAGTAATCAGTTACCCGGTAGTGCAGGATCACTTGTACTTCATAAATCAAATAGTCCCACAAATATCTAAACACTGGATCTAAACCTGCTTCAGCAGATCAATAAAACAAGATAGAGGGACAGATTAATTACTTACTTAACATTTCCTTCACCTCTGGAATAGACTACCCCGCAGATAAAGCAGCAGGATACATTATCTTCTTTCAAATTGGACCTGGATAATGGGATTGGTGTTCACAAATTCACCTTGGAATTGAATGGCCTAGTCCTCCTTGAGAAAGGAGATACGGTCTAGGATGGCAACTGTCAAGGCATAATGGTCACATGACCCTGTAGCCTTGAACGTCCTTGAGCATCCTAAAATTCTTATGATAATTCTTTACCTCCCTAATTGATCTGAGCTGTACATGACAATCCTGGTGTGAAGTTTTGTCTACCCAACAAGTCATTGTGATTAGCCCTACTGGTAGTTTAAAATAGTACTTTGTTTCACCTGTAGTTTTAACTTATTTCACAGGCTGGGAATATGTTTTGTTAGGAACATATCTTTCTGAAGAATCATGTTTATTTGCTGTTGTAGATTTAGGTCCCTAATGCAAGTGTTTTTTCAGACACACTGGTTTTGCAAAGATGCTGGATGTTAAATAGGAACAAGACTTTTATTGCTTGAAAAGTTATACACAGATCACCTCAGAACAACTTGTCAGCTACCAAATATAAGGAGAATCATGGTAATCTATTGGGATAATTGAAGGATTTAAGGCCTGTAACTTTTTTGGTAAGGTACCTTTGAAGCCTTTCTAGTTGTGAGATATGTTTTGATTTGTGCATACCAAAGGAGGCATTTTATTCAGTGGTGAATTTAATAAGGGAAGCGTACAGCTGTAGGAAGACTTTTTTGGATCTTGACAATATTCCCTTTGGAATATGGTGGAAACATGATGACCGAATGAGAGAGAATTGCCCACATAAGTATTTGTATCTTTTCTGACCATGTTTGTCTATAGAAAAGTTTCATGTATCACTTATGAGGAAGGAGAAGCTTTTTTGGTGACTGCTATTATGCTGTAGTTTTTGCATTTAACTTGGGTCCATTTTCAATAGACCAGACGTGTGTATATTCCAGACTTTGCTGAAGATAAGTATCAGGGGATGAGTGGATAGCAGCATGCAGCTTTCAGTCTTCCAAAAAACTTGGACAACCAGACTTCTGGAGTATTGGACTGGATATCTGCAAAATAAATGCCAAACAGGGGAAGTCTTAACAATTATCCCTCTGGTATTCCAGTAGTTATTATTTTGCATTCAGAAAGGGTATCGGTAACTTTCACAACCTGGGATCTATCATGTATCCAATTTGCAATCCATTGGATAACAGGGGCTTACATTAGGCTTGTATAATCTTTCAACAATACTAACATGGGACATTTTGTCCAGGGCCTTGACAAGGTCAAGATAAGCAGTGTGCACTGAATAATGACTGTACACAGCATGTGTAACCTTTTCAAAGGAACTTACAAGTTTAAGGAGGCAGGGCATGTCCTTCATAAAACCAAACTTTTTGGGGTCTAGCCCAATAAAGTTTCCATGTCTGAAGAAATTAGTTATATTATGATACATTCTTTGATTTGCATATAAGGCTTTTGAGGCTGATGGGACCATAATTACCAGGATCTGTAGATGTATTACTTTTGTGTAGGGGAGTCACAGTGACTGTTCTGTGGGCAACAGAGACAAACCTTGTGGGTAGGCTGTGGCAGAAAAGTTTAAGGAGAGGCTCAGGTACTGCATACTTGGCACTAATGATAACGCAGCCTGGTATGCTGTCTGGCCCTATAGCTGTATTATTTTCAGTTTGGAGGGGGATTTTAAAGCTTGTTCCAAGGTAATTTTAGGGAAGTAAAGTTTTAAGGGATACTGGGGCAATGGGTCTGTATCACATAGTTGAAGTTACGTAACTTTGAACACCTAATGGTCAAACCATTATGTTCGAAGTTACATAACTTTGACTGCCTAAAAAAAAAAACAACGGACAACAAAATAAACTGTTGTAAGCAGGGGGGCAAGCCCCCTACACCCCACACCCCCTGCTACTTAAATATACGAACTCTGAGATCGCACCACATTGAAGTGAATGGAAACCTCTGCCTACGGAGATTTCCATTCACATGCTCGAACTTTTACAAATTTGAACATATAGTCTTGACCATATGTGGTTCGAACTTGTAGAAGTTCGGTGACATGATAGGAACCCTGGGGTAACAATGTGGGTAGGTGGGGTAAAGTTAACACAAAATTTTTTCTACTAATATATTTGCTATATCCTTGGGCTTGGAGTATGTGATATCATTATAGATGCACTCAGTGCATTGTTGGATATTACTCTTTAATTTCCTGGCATAACTGAAGAAAGGTTTGTAGTTTCAGTTTGTATCTGGTATGACCTTAAGTTCTTGCTCTCTTTTACATGATGTCCTTCTATATCATTGTTGCAGTATTTCTTACAGTAGGAATCCCTTGCCTAGTGCAGCCCAATGCCTGGCCAGTATAACAAAACCTTAGGTTGTAATAGGGACGTTGTATGTCACATGTATGCTCCCTGTGTATTGCATAGGGCATAAAGGTGACATACAGATGTACCATCCTCAGAACTTCTTTGCCACCAGTCCAAATGCCATCTTCGATCATTGGTCTGAACACTTTTTGTCTGATGGTTGCTAAGCCATTTTCAGATATGTGCCCCATTGAAGTTTTTTTTCTTATTTTACCTTTTTACTGTTTGTTGGTTTACATGTCATCAAGAAAGGGGAAATACCAGTGTGGGAGACAGATTCCCCATAAGTACCATCATGAGCAGTGTTTGTTTTGCTTAGCTGCTTCTCACGACCATACATCTTGTTCTGTTTGTCAGGCATTTGTCCTAAAAACTCAGGTACTATGGCAGAATTGTCTCCACCCGTAGGTCAACCATCTGCAAAGAAGAAGACCAAGAAAGTCTGATCAGGTTTTTCTGCTGTAGCACCTCCACTGGACATCTCACTCGAGGCTGGTAAAAGCCTGGAGGACCACCTAGTTTTTTAGTCAGATTCCCCTGCAATGACCACTTCAGAAGCTAGCATGGACCTGGCTTCTCACATGCCCCAAAGGCTCCATAGATGTCCATTTCGGATGTTAAGAGGGAACTGCGGCTGATTATTTCCAAAGGGCCTAGGGATGTTCTGCAAATCCTTAATCCTTGTTAGGGAGGAGATACCCTCTATTCTTATTGAGTGTAGACAGGGGTCTGAGTCACCTAAAATAGTTAGGTCTGATGTCCATTTAAAAAAGACCAAAAGACTAAGTATATTTCTCCTGCTCCTAAGGATTCTCAGTGTGAAACCAAGGTTTATTCAATGCCCTTATGGCTTTGAAGCCTCCTCAGGGGTCTCTGTTCCTACTCCCCCTTGGTCTTCTACTATTAAGATGCCTAGGGAACAGGTTTCATCTGATGAGGAAGGGGATTCTGATGAGGAATCTTTGGCCTATTATCCCAGATTCCCTGTGCTTGGATTATGGTTCAGAGGAAGTTGATTCTATTAGTCCTGATTCTCCTTTTGAAGAGATTTCCTTTGAGAATACTGTTCCCGTATGATGGAGTTTTTTTTAAGTGGGATTGTGCCCAGGTTTCTGACATTCAAAGGAGATATTATGAAATCCTTCAAATGGAGTCTTCCAAGCACTCTGCTATTCCTCCTGTTTTTGTTACCTTGTTGGATACTTTTTCTGCAGCTTCTCAAGCTCTTGATTCCCAGCTCCTGCTCCTAAAAAACTGATAGGTTTTATAAGGTGCCTGATGATTGCACATTTCTTTGCAAATGTCCCTCAGATGACCCTTCTGTTATTTCTGTCTTCTACCAAGCTGCTCCCTTCTGACAAGAACAGCAGCGCTATATAGAGGTTGGGTAAGAAAGTGTATGCTTCTGCTACTCTGGCCTTCAGAGCTGTCAGTTACCAGACCCATATGTCCTGGTATATTCTCGCTCCTCTCTCTCAGGCCGTTCAGGTTATGTCAGATATTCCTGATTCTGAAGGAAGGCGTCAGCCTCTCTCTTTGTTAGGGTCCTCTTCTCAAGTGTCTCTTCCTAGTCTCTCTGGATACCGATCTCCAAGTTCCCATTCATCCCCTTATCAAGAAGTTTTTATGTTTCTCTGTTGCTTCCTTGCATTTTCAGTTCAATGCTTTGCCCTTTGGCCTCTCTACTGCCCCAAGGATCTTCACCAAATGCCTCGCTCCTGCAATTGCTTTCTGCAGGATGAGGGGAACACGGATCTTTCCTTATTTGTACCACCTGCTCATTGAGGACTCCTCAGAGATTTTGTTTCAGCATCTTCACTATACTATTTGTCTTCTGCAAAGGCTAGAGTTTACAGTGAACTTCCATACGTCCTTCCTAACTCCTTCTCAGGATCATGTTTTTCTTGGTACAGACTCCATACCATTCCAATGATGACATCCATTCCTCCTCCTAAGACTATGGCTCAGATTGCATTCTTTCAATCCCTTTTTTTCTCTGGCCTCCATTACAGTCATTCAGTTTCTAAAGGCTCTGGGATACCTGGCTTCCACCATTCCTATGCTTCCTATGGTTAGACTTTGTGTCAGAAAGCTTCAGTGGTTCCTAATGTCAGTCTGGCTTCAACATTCTCATCCTTTAGACTTTTCAGTTCCTCTTCTCCCATGCCTCAAGTTAGAGCTTCATTGGTGGATTCGTCAACTATACATCAATCCCAGGGCTTCCTTTTCAGCCTGCAGTCCCCACTGAGGAACTGTTTACAGATGCCTCAGATGCGGGGTGGGGAGCTTTCTTTGGCCCTCTGAAGATTCATGGCCTTTGATCACTTTTTCAAAGGAAGGACAATATCAATATTAAAGAGATGACAGCTGTTCTCCTGGGCCTTCAGGCTTGCCATTCTCTTTTCCTTCTAGGGCCCCTCAAAATAATCAAGAAATAAGGGTGGCGTGGTCTTACCTCTTGTGCAGAATAGCTCTTCAGGTTTGAGATCTAGCTATCCAGTATCAGGTGACTCTTCAGGCTGTTTATATTCCTTCAGCTCAGAATATTGTGGCAGACTCTCTGGGCAGGTTCATAACATAGACTCATGAATGGATGCTTAACAGAGATATGTTTCTGGACATTGTCCACCAGTGGGGTACTTCTCAGGTTGATCTTTTTTCTCCCCTCTGAACAGACAACTTCCTTTCTTTTGCACCAGATTCCCATGTCCTCTGGCGTGGAACATAGATGCTTATCTTTTTCCTGGAAGAGGGAGTTTCTTTATGCCTCCCTTCCCCATCCTCTCATACTGAGGATCTTGTTCAAGACGGCAAAAGACTCTCCCAAAATCATGTTGATGACTCCCTTTTGGCCCAGACAGCATTGGTTCTGCATCTAGCAAAGGGTAATTGTCGCACATCCAGTCAGGATAAAACAGACAAGTCTTTGTGGGTTCTGTTCAAGCAGCTTTTATATGCAGAATGTTATGACACTGCTTTTAAAATTTTAATTGTTGTTCAATTGAATAATTGATGGGGGTATTTAACTTGGTTGGGTGAAGTTAATGTTTTGTTCTGAGGAAGTCTCTGTAGTGTAGAGGAAAGCGCTTAACTATCTTGTAACAAACTGTGGTACTATTTTGGAATAAACTGTGGTGTCCTTTGGATTGCTCACATTCTTCTGTTTATTCATTCTGACTGCACTCTCAAAATACCACTGAAGCTACCATGTGCTTGCTATTTATATGCATGTGCAGACCTTGAAATGCTTCTTAAAGGTACAGCACACACACACACACACACACACACACACACACACACACACACACACACACACACACACACACACACACACACACACTATTCTACATCCTCCCTCTTTGAGAAATGAGTCATGCATTATTGATGACATTAATTGGTATGCAATCAACACAAATATTTCTTTGTCATGCAATTATACAGAACTAAATACATATAAACAATTATGTACAGGTTGCTGTGTATTTCACGCTAGGTCTGGAAATATGACCAAATCATGTGACATAGAAATTAGAATTAGGTCTAGCAACTGGGACTTCTCTGCTGAATGTTCAACTATAGGGACATCAGGAACATCATCAGTAATGGAAGTAGAAGTTAAGACATGTTCTGCAACAGGAACATTGTCTGAATTGCTCTGAGATCTAGTGTCTGTATCTCAGGAACAATGCTGCAATATCGATTCTGGTACAGGAACAAGATATCTGTGATTTCTCCTGTACTCCACACCCTCAGATTCTACGAATTAGGATCTCGGTTTGGTACATATACCTGTTACTTGACCAATCCAGTCCAAACCTTTCACCATTTGTATCCTCACTGTCTCTCCTTCTTTCAATGTACAAAGAAATCTGCTTGATTTATCATAGTTGGACTTCTGGAAAGAACACTTTCTGAATAATTGGGCTTTAATTGTCCTGTTGTTCTTAGCTTTAGGCCTCAGCAAACTAGAACTAATAGGCAATGTTGTCCTGGTTTGCCTAGACAGAAGTCTCTGAGCAGGTGAGCCAATTACATAATCACTGGGTATGTTTCTGAGATTGAGTAAATTCAAAAAGACATCGGTATTATCATGCTTTCACCACTCAAGTAATTGCTTTGCACTCTGTGCTGCATGTTCATCTAGTCCATTTGACTGTGGATATTCTGGACTACTAGTAACATGTACAAAGTCCCATTCTCTAGCAAATTTCTGAAAAAACTACTACTGTCAGAAATAACCTTGTATAGACTACCATAGCCTGAGAAATGACATTTCAACTTGGTGATAACAGCAGTGGACATTAGATTAGGTAGTAAATCAATCTCAACCCAGTTCAAATAACAGTCTACCAACACTAAGTAATGTTGATTTGTTCCACTCGAATATATCAGTGGCTGTTGTTGACCCAGATAGTTCAGGAACTCGACTTAGCTGAAGTGGTTCTTTTTGCAAATACAGTTTAGTACTATTGCATACTGAACAAGAAGAAAGTACTTTATCAATTTATTTTAATGGAGAAAGCCAAAATACTAGTTCTCTTGCCCTTCTTTTGGTAGATTCAGAACCTGGGTGACCACGATGCAAAATATGGATATATTAATTTTATAAGGAACCAGGAACAACAATTTTAGGACCTTTGAAAATAATATCATCTTCCATCAACATCTCATCTCTGTAAGGAAAATAAGTTTGCACTTCAGCTGGTACACTAGATTGCTTTGATGGCCATCCAGCATTAATGTAGTGGTTGAGCTTTTGCAAAATAGGATCAGTCTTTGTATGATCTCTCAGCTCATCAAGTCTCGTGGTAGATAAATTACGCACTTTCATGATGTCAAAGTCGAAAATCTCTGCATGAAGCTATTCTGTTGTATTTCTGGGTTATCTGGATAAGGTATCAGCCAGATAAAGAAGTTTGCCTTTTGTATAGACCATTTTCAAGTTGTACTTTTATAATTTGAGCATCATTCTTTGTAATCTCGCTGGAGCTGAATGCATAGGCTTCTTTAGAATAGCAATTGAAAAAGGTTCAGAGAGCTGGGTAAATACCTGGTATACACCTCAAGCGAAAAAACAAAAGAAACCAACGGTTAGACCACAGCTGAAGAAAATATAATTGTTAATCCAAGGCAAAAATAGTCCATATATAATTCCCAACGAATGCTCTTTATTTGGTCAAGAGTAAGCGCTTTCACAATCTAAATCAACTGATCGCTTCTTCAGACTCATAAAAACAGTTAAAACACAGATATTTAAAATACAACTCAACCAATAGAAACACATATTATATTATGACATAAGCTAATTAAAATTCTCTAATATGCTGCATTTATAATATGGCAATTTATATTCTATGGTAATAAAAATGCCTATAGTACAAGATTAAACATAAAAATACATATTTTACAGTGTTCTATATTTTCAGTGTTTTAGTGGTCTAGATTTTAAAAAAGGTTTCAACGAAACAGCATTATTTAAGCCAGGAAACTTATCTGCTTGAAGTAGTAAGATCCATTTCTGTTCTGTTTCTTCTACTCTATTTTTTATATCCCCACCTCTCTTACTCTTATCTATTAATTCTAAGACCATGAAGTTAAAAATGTGCTCTTTATTTTCTTGATCCACATGCTTAGCTAATGCATTTGTATCCTTCTTGTTTTTTATATCTATTGAGATGTTCAAGTATGTGCTCCTTTAAACAACTATTCATCTTGCCTATATAAAAGGCATGACATACAATGCAGAAACTAAAATAAACCAAATTCTGCGTTTTACAGTCAGCATAAAACTTAATATCAATTATAAATCCTAATGTGGGATGTTTGTACATAGATTTATTATATAAATAATCACACGCTGTACATTTTCTGCAGGGGAATGTCCCCTGCCTATCAGATTGTACCAATCTTTCATTACTTGTGAATTTATAACAAAGTTGCCTTTTCAGGGATTTTTTGTTTCTAAAAGAAAAGCTGGGTCTGTCCTCTAATAGTTTCTTTAATTCAGGGTCTGACAGCAGATCATTCCAATTTTTCTCAAAAATGTTGCAAAACCTTCTAACATGAAAAAAGGCTGTTAAGGGCAGATCCTGCCTCTTAAACCTGGTTGATTTCCTTGAAACAGTCACCAAGGCCATTGTCGAGGGGAAGGTGGTCCACACAGCCTACCTGGACCTCGCAAAAGACTTCGATACAATACCCCACTCGGGCATTATAGATAAGCTCACCAGCTTAAATATAAACCCCTATGTCACTAGATGGGTTGCAAACTGGCTCAAGGACAGAACCCACATGGTTAGAATTGCTGGAGCCATGTCAGACTCCAAACCAGTTACAAGTGGCGTCCCACAAGGTTCAGTCCTGGGACCTCTCTTGTTCGGTATTTTTCTCGGAGGTACAGGCCAACATGGAAGGACTGTGGCTGACCAAGTTGGCAGATGACTGCAAACTGGGCGCCATAATTGACTCTCCAACTGACACAAGCATCCTCCAAAAGGGCCTCATAGAAACAGACAACTGGTGCCAGAGCCATGGCCTCAAGCTAAACACCATAAAGTGTATAGTCATCCCCTTTTGCAAAAACAAAGTGCCCACAAATTACCACATAGGTGGTAATCCATTAAGTACAGAAGAAGTAATTAGGGACCTGGGGACCCAAGTTGATAGCAATCTCTCATTTGACAACCACGTGACCAAAGTGGTTAGAAAAACATTTTATATAGCCCACCTAATCATGAAGGGATTCACATCTAGATCAGGGGAGGTCATCGTGCCTCTTTACTCATCCCTCATCAGGCCCATAATTGAGTACAATGCCCCTTTTGGGATGTACCTTACCAGACACATGCAGCAACTGGAAAGACCCCAAAAGTACCTCACCAAGAGGATCAAAGGGCTCAAACAGATGCCATATGCTGCCTGGTTAAAGAAACTCCAGCTCTACTCAGTGGCATACTGCCTGCTCAGAGGCAGTCTGTGCCTGACGTATAAAGCCATGTCCAACCCAGAATTAATGGACATGCTGCACCTCAGCAAATCCAAATCCCATCAAGCTATGCACTCGAGAGACTTGAACCTCAGCACTGAAATAAATAGGACATGCTGGAGGGACAGATTCATAACCCAGAGGCTCCCTTCACTCTGGAATAAAATCCCAGTCCAGGTTAGGCAGAGTCCCTCATTGACTCTCTTCAAGAGGAATCTTGATGAGTGGATGGGAGATTGTAGGTTTACCCCGGGTATCACTTCTGTGTCACTGTTAGACAGAGGCACAGTATACTAACCTCAAAAAAGGGCATAGCAAAATTCATTTAAAATGGGTGGCGAAAGCCAAACACACTCTGGCTGGGCTTATAAATGCCCTAGGGCAGATAGCCTAGTATGAACCTATGAACATCACTTGAATAAGTTATAGGAAATCTGATTTTCATATTATTATCTACTACATTTCTACTTTCCTCTACAGTGTTTGAAAAGAAGGGTTTGCATCTCCCATCTCTATTCTCAGTAATATACTTAACATTTTCATCTGTTTCTTTCTTATTATAACCTCTGTTTAGAAAATCTTTCTCTAATATTGTCATTGTCTTTACAAAGCCTTCGTCTGTATTATGTAAGCGGCTTATCCTCATAAATTGTCCTTTTACTACATTTTTATGTACAAATGTAGGGTGCATACTAGTCTTATGCAGAATACTATTTCTCCATGTGGTTTTCCTGTGCATGCCTGTGGTAAGTTCATCTAACACTGTCTTTTTAACTTGAACATCCAGAAACTCAATAGAGTCACTGCAATGTTGGTAGGTAAATCTTAAAAATTCAGTGGTACCATGTAGATATTTTACCATCTCTTGTAACTCTTCACTGGTACCATCCCATAATAGAAAGACATCATCTACGAAACGTATGTACCATATAATATTTCCAGCATGTTTGTTACTAACATTCAATACATGCTCTCTCTCCCAGGCTGCCAGTACTAAGTTGGCGTAGCTGCTGGCACAGGCCGTGCCCATCACCACGCCAACTTTCTGTAACTTCATGGATTTGACAAATCTCAATTGCTTTTCTCAGCATTAAATCACTGTCACAAAGCGAAATCTTTCTCACTGCAGCACTATTAATACCACACACAAGCACAAGCCTGTCCTTCATCAACTCATCTTTTAAGTCACCAAACCGATGCATTTTAGCTTTGTTTCTCAGGTCAGTTATATAAGCTCCAAAGGTTTCCCCCAGTTTCTCTTGTGTAAAACAAATGCCTCTCTAATGTAATATTTATCTGGGGGTTACACATTTCCCTGAACTTGCACTTCAAACACTCTGGGTCTTCCCTTGATTCAGCCTGTACAACAATATGATGGTTTTCACCTTCTCCCTCATATACTGCTGGTGCAGACACAAATGAATGTTCTCTTTCAATGGCCTCTAACCCAGCTAGGTTTAGCAAAATGAATGCTCTGGTGCATGCATCTTTGTCAGAATAAGCTGCTTGTATAAAAATATCATATTCTTGCTCAAATATTCTCCAGTTCTCTGCAATATTCTGATCAAGCACCAATGGTGATGGTTTTCAAAATCCATCTGCCATATTAACATACACCAGTGAAAGCTTTTGTAAATATGCATGGACAAACACACATATATATATTGCAGTATTTGTAACTATGCCCAATAACACAACAAGCCTCTGAATAACTGAACTTTGTGAAATAAGTCTCTCAGACACTGTAAAATTATTGAAATTACTGTAGTGTAAGAAATCACCGCTTATCAGTGTATGAAACATTTCAAAATAACTGCACTGTGCAAATGAACTGGGCAGAAGAAGCTCAGAGTAAGAAACATTTCAAAGTAACTGCATTTTGCAAATAGACAGTACACAGCACACTGAAACTTTCCCCAAATGGCTGTACCTTGTTAAATAACTCTTTACAATGCAAGAAACACTATGTAATGGTGGCACTTTGCAAATAGACACACCCAGCACAAGAAACTTTTTAAAATGGCTGTACTTTTGCTGCACTTTACAAAATAGTTGCACTTTGCACACAAATAAACTCTTCAGAATAAATGCACAGTAATAAGCACACACTGTAAACACTTTTACACACTTTGAGGTACTTTGAATAACTCTAGTTATGCCCTGAATACAATGTGAAATAGAGGTTACGCCAAAACACAGTACTCTTCCAAAAAACATGCAGTCACCTTGCTTTATTTATGTTTAATGGGCCCTTTTTGCCCTTATTATATTTGTTTTGCTCATTTAATCTTTTTCCAAGCCCATTATACTCTTCTTGTGCTCATTTTACTCTAAATATACCCATTTTGCTTTAAACATGCTTGTTTTGCAATTACAGGGTAATTCCAAACCCCTTATGTACTTTTCTGATAATCATTTTATCAAATATCTTAATTTTAAACATTTCATTTAGTGAATAAACCTTTTGTGTCTCTCACTTGTTTAATAATGTGGTTTGTGCTGTTGTAATGCTGTGTTTTATCTTTTTTATAAAATAAATAATTTGTGCAAGTTTTCATTACCCTTGATTCATTTCTGGCCCTTTTTCGTGATTGTTTCTCTTAGTTTACCTTCACTGTTATCTCTGTACCTCATAGCTCTGAAAATCAGACTCTGGAATCCCTGTTCTGACACCGTGTCACTCATCCAGTCAGGATACAATAGATGAGTCTTTGTGGGTTCTGTTCAATCAGTTTATTATGTACAAACACATCAGGGTTGAGGCTTAATAACTTTAACTTAGATAAACATATAAACAAACTAGCTACTACATTCATACATGCTCAATCTCTGGCTGCACTCTCAAAATGGCACTGAAGCTAGTATGTGCTTGCTATTTATATGCACGTGCCAACCTTGAAATGCTTCTTAAAGGTACAACACTCACACACTATTCTACAGTAATCATCACAAGTTTCCACACAGAGTGGACATACTCACAAAGGACAAGGGGTCTCTCATCCATCCTCCTTGTCTACTATTCACCTGATGCTGTGGGTGATAGGGTTCTTATCCCTTTTAGACACCATTTTCCTGAGGACGTGCTTTGTGTTGTGCAGGAGGCCAGAAAACCCACTACCAGGATATCTTATTTGTCCAAATGGATGAGATTTTCTGTTTGGTGTCTTGCTTGAAAATTGAATCCACTTTCTGTGGAAGTTCTTTTGGTTCTGTCTTATTTATGTGAGTTGCTCAATGCTGGGTTGATATACTATTCTGTTAAAGCCCCCCTGTCAGCCATTTCTACTTGTCTGCCTTTGACTCCTTCGGCTTTTAGATTTGAGGTCAAGCAATTCATTAAAGATATCCTTTATATTAGGCTCCCCAGGAAGCCTAGTCCTCCTTCCTGGGACCTTAATTTTGTTTTGGAAAAAGTGACTCAGGCTCCTTTTGAGCTTCAGCTTTTTACAGCATTATTCTTGGAAAACTGTTCTTCTTTTGGCCCTTACCTCAGCCAGATGGATGTCTGAGCTGCAGATCCTTATGGCTGTTCCTCATTTTTTAGTTTTTCATAAGGACTGGGTGTCTCTTTGTACTAGGCCTTTTTTTATGCCCAAGGTAGTTAACGAGTTGTCTCTTAATCAGTCTACTCATTCCCCCACTTTTTCCCTTCCCCGCAGACTAGTGAGTAGGTTCTTCACTCCTTGGATTTGCATAGGCAACTCAGATATTATTTGGATAAAAGCTAAAGCAATTCATAAATCTAGCAACTATTTGTTTCCTCTCATCCTATGTCTTTGGGTTTGGCTGTTTCTAAGCAAACTGTTTCTTCATGGATATCCAAGGGCATGTCCTTCTGATAATCTTTTCATGGGAAAAGCCTTTTCTTCTGGTAAGGCTTATTCTACCAAGGTTGTGGCTTTTTCATCCTGTGCTTTTGTACTCTCCCTACTGTACGGAATACTGCAACAGTGATATAGAAGGAGATAGCACATTTGTGTAAAATCTTACCATAATAGTAGATGTCCTTCTTTTTACTGTTGCAGTATTTGCTCCCTCCTTTCTCCCCTGTTTCTTCCTCCTTCTGAATGCACATGTTCCTCTTTTTGTCTTATAGGTTCATAGGTAGGTACTAGGCTATCAGCCCAAGGGCCTAAGTAAGCCTAGCCAACAAAGTTCCCTGGCTTACACCAACCTAAGAAAGTTAATTTCCTGTGGCCCTGTCGAGCAGAGCCACAGAAGTGATCCTTGGGTGTATTTCCTATTTCCCATCCACTCATCAAGATTTTTCTTAAAGAGTGTTAATGAAGAACTTTGCTTGACATAGATGGATAGCCTGCTCCAGAGTATGAAAAGTCTCTGGGACAGGAATCTATCCCTCCAGCATGTCCTGTTTATTGTGGTGACAAGGTTTAGGTCCCTAGCACATGTAGCTCAGATGGATTGGGATTTCTTTAGGTGTAGCATGTCCACCAGCTCTGGGTTTGACATAGCTTTATATGTTAGGCAGAGATCACATTGGAGTAGGCGATATGCTACAGAGTAAAGCTGGAGTTTTTTGAGATGATCAGAGTAGGGCATCTGTGTGAGACCAGTAATTCTCTTTGTGAGGTACTTCTGTGGCCTTTCCAGCTGCTGCAGATGTCTTGGGATGTACATTCCAAAAGGGGCATTGTACTCTATAAAGGGTCTAATGAGTGTCGAGTAGAGGGGAACAATGACCTCTTTTTTCCTGGATGACAACCCTTTTGTGATGAGGTGTGCCATGTAGAAGGATTTCCTGACTACTGTGGCAATGTGATTATCAAAGGAGAGACTACTGTCCACCTGGGTCCCAAGGTCTTTTATCACACATTCATTGTTAAGAAGACTGTCGCCTATGTGGTAGTTCATGGGTACAGAGTTTTTATGAGAGGGGATAACAATGCACTTTTTGTCATTGAGCTTGAGGCAATGGATCTGACACCAGGCATCTGTCTCATTGAGGTCCTTCTGTAGGATGTCCATATCATTTGGGGAATCGACTATAGCTCCTAGTTTGCAGTCATCTGCGAACTTCATTAGCCAGAGGCCTTCTGTGTTAGCTTGTACTTCAGAGAAGTAGATAACAAACAGGAGAGGTCCCAGGACTGAACCCTGTGGTACTCTACTTGTCACTGGTTTGAAGTCAGATTTGGAGTCTGCAACTTTTACAGTGTGGGTTCTGTCAGTGAGCCAGTTAGCAACCCATCTTGTGACATAGGGATTTATACCTAGTTTAGTGAGTTTAGCTATAATTCCAGAATGGGGGATGGTGTTGAAAGCCTTGGTGAAGTCAAGATAGGCTGTGTGAACCACCTTACCCTCGTCTACGGCTTTGGTGACTGCCTCAAAGAAGTTGACCAGGTTCAGGAGGCATGATCTGCCTTTCACAAATCTGAACTGGGTGGGGTCCAGAGTTTGGAGGTTACCAATGTCTTTGTTTATGAATTCCATGATGATATGTTCCATGGCCTTGCAGACCAGGCTCATCAGGATAATAGGGTGATAGTTCCCAGGATCAGTGGTGGCTCCCCCCTTTGCGGAGTGGGATAACTGTTGCTGTCCACCATTCAGTGGATACAAAGCCTGACGTGAGGCTATGACTGAACATGTGTTTAGATGAGGAGCCAGTTCGTTCTGAAGTTTGTGTAAAACGCAGCCTGAGATGTTGTCCGGTCCCATGGATGCTGTGTTTTTGGCTTTAGAGAATAATGCTTTTTACCTGTGAAGTTGTCTTGGACTGTTGTTCCTCCTGGGGCTTTTCACTTCTGAGAATGGTATGGCTGTATGTCACCTTTATGTTGTATGATATGAGTGAGGAGCATACATGTGATGTACAATGTCTTTATACAACCTAAGGCTTTGGTTTCCTGGCAGGACATTGGGCTGCACTAGGCAAGGGATTCCTACTGTAATGAATACTGCAACAGTTTGGAGAAGGAGATCTACTGTTATGGCAAGATTTTACACAACTTCATTTTCTAATCAAGTTCTCAGCTGTCATGTTTCAGTGAGATAATGGGAGGGGAATTTATTTTAACTGTTCAGAATCTTCCTTCTTTTGTTACACAGTTTATTCATACAGGACCTCTATCACATAGGTTTGTTCCAGAATTTACCATTATATTTAGGACAGGTTGATACTGACTTTTCTATGCAGCTGTTTACTAACCTGTAAAAGTAGTGGTGAATGCAGCAGCACTCTGTATGGCCCATTTGCAGGGCATTGTTTGGAATTTTGTATAAGTCTTCTACACCTGGAGGGTGGTTTTGGTGTAATGCTTAATGTCATCATCTCATAGATGCAAGGTACATTATTTGATTCTGACCTCAGATTATGGGCTAGGCTTAAAAATGGTGATTCAGGGCAGTTACCGTAGTATTAACTATGAACCTTTGAACAAGCTGAAGTAGGTTTGCCTGGCAAAGTCCCTAAAGATGGTTTCATTTGGTGGGTGGTACTACTAGACCTGACATAGAGGATGACTACATTGTGGTCAGATTTAAAAAGAGATGAGGAGATGCAGGGTGGAGTACAGTGTGGGGGGGGCTAGTTTGGTAAGGGCCAGTTCAAAGATATTACTGTCTCTAGTGAGTTGTTTTGTAATTTGCCTAGTGCATTAACAACAAATTCACAACGTGTGTTTGTGCAGCCAATTTGAAACACCAATAAAACACACCAAAGGCTCATGTAGTGTTACCTAGGCCCGCCAGTCTCTAGTATAGTTCAGTCCAGTACAAGTAAAATAACCTAGTGGTTGAAATAAAAACACCACCAGTGAATTATTACCAAATCAATGTACTAAAAGCATGATAAAAACAGCTGAGAAACGGTTGAGCACTTTCATCCCTCTAAGCATGGGACTTCATCAGAACCATTAAGTTAATTCAATAAAGCCTTTTTTTATATTTTATTTAAATGATCATGTGATGTGAAAAAATTAAGTATGAAAGAAACAGACTAAAAAAACTCATTACAGTCTTATGATATTGTATGTAGTAAAAGCATTCATTTAAAAAAATATAGAAAGGTATCTCTCCACAAAAAAAATACAGACAGAATTGTATGATAAAAAAGCTTAAAAAATTTATAAAAACCTTTTGTTTTTATTAATAAATTATAAGTCAGCTTTCCTGATTTTGAAGTTTGATTGAAGTTTATTTATTTAACCCTGGTTTGAAAGTTTGATTGAAGTTTATTTATTTAACCCTGGTTTGAAAGCAATGTTTAAACTGCCAGATTAATTCCCTTTTTTCTATTTCAGTTTCCCATGCACCTCCTCTTGAGAATTTAGGAACTGTTTGCAGTATGCCAAATAGAAATTTGGTAAAAGAAGTGTGTGTTTATACAAAGAGTTACTAATGTTGCCTTTAGCTATTGCATGAGTGTGTTCATATATCCTCTTACAGAATTGCCTGTCAGTATTTCCCACATAAAGGTTATTACATGTAATGCAAATAGCAAGGTAAACTAATCCTTTGGTGGTACAGTTACCCTCGCTCAAAAAATCTCAGTGGAGATGATGCAATGGTAACTTTAGACTACTCTAAAATATATCTGTACTGGTTACATGCACCACAACTCCTAATGCCCCTCTTATTATAATTAGAAAGTTGGATCTGGGATGTTCCAATAGGTACTTTATACTCCTCCTAGTCTTGAACACAAAATTATGGGTTTCACCAAAAATTGTGACGATCTGAGTGTCCCCCCTAAACACACTCCAATCTTTTACTACAGTATTTTTAATTTCTTTTGAATAACCAGTAAAGGGAATCGCCACTGAGTTGGAGAAGACATTTGGACAGGTCGCATCATTTTGCTTTATACATAGACTACCTGAAACTTCTGACCCTAAGAAGGGTTTGTATTTGGTACCTCATCCTCCTGGTATTTCATCGCTAATTTTTGACAATAAATCTAATGGGTAGCCCCTTTTCCTGAAACATATTTGTCAAAATTTTAATTTCTGACCTAAAACTCATGATGTCAGAGCACATTCTGGCTACTCTAACAAGTTGCCTCTTAAAGATAAAGCAACTAAAAGCTGAAACGGAAACAGTATCAGCAGATGTCTTTTGTTATTCCCTGTTCTTGGTGCCCTTAAAGATGTTTTTCTTCATGAACCAAGGATGACTGTTGTGCTCTAAGCAGCTGTTAGAAAACATAGGTTTTCTAAAGAATTTTAAACCAAAACATCCGTTGTTTATATCTTTAAAGATTGTCACATCCAAATAATTGATTTGGTCAGCACAGTGAACATGTGTAAACCTTAGAAAGGGGTTGTTCTGTTAATATAAGATATACATTCATCTTTAAATGATCCCTGATCTTTTCATAGTATAAAAATGTCATCTGAAAAGTGTATGTATGTGTACCAGCAATTTTTAAACCTAGATTTTAAAACACAAGTATTTTCCAAAATGTACATCACTAAATTTGCATATACAGGGGCACAACTTGCACCCATTGCAACCCATTTTACCTGATAAAAAAATCTCCCCTTCAAAGGAAACAAAATTGTTATGCAAAATTGTTTCCATCACTTCCTTGATGAAACTTATAAGTGTTTTATGCATATCTGAAAGCTCAAGAATGGATACGTGCAATAAATCTAAACCTTCCCTATAGGAAATGGAGGGGAATAAATCCACCACATCCACTGTTAAAAATCTACAAGATGTACTAAAATAGTTATGTTTTATTTTAGTTATAAAATCCCAAGAATCTTTAAGTATATGTTCCACTGGGTTCAAGGAATTCTTTAAAATATGCCCAATAAACACACCAAGGGGGTAAGTCATAGAATTATGAGCCGCCACTATTAAACAATAGGGAGGTCTTGAATATTTTTATGGATCTTAGGTATACCAAATGCTACCAGAAGACAGGGTATCTATTGACCAGAAACTGGTGAAGATCCTCTGTAATCACCCCTTATAATAAAGAATCTTCTAAAAATAATTATATTTTCTTTTGTGCTACATTAATTTCATTTCTGGGCACTGTTCCATATCTCCCAGTATCATGGAGGAGATTAAAAATCTGTCCAGTATAATCCATTTTATTTACTATAACAATTCCCCCTCCCTCATCTGGCTTTGTGATCCTAAGTGAAGAGTCATTGCTAGGTTCATGCATGCGATTTCTTTCCTCCTTCGTTAAGTTGAAAAATCTCTTCCTCTGAAATCTTTGTAAATTGTGAATGTCATTATTACAATTCTTTTCAAGGACAGAAATGGTAGGGTGGACTGGTGGATTAAATGTACTTTTTTTCTGAAACTTACCGGGTGTTAGGAACGCCTTCAGATACTGTACCTTGTTCCCTAAACATAACCTGAAAATGTAACTTCCTAGTGTAGAGTTTTAATTCAGTAAGGACATCCACTGTATCAACTTTCTGAGGGTACAAACTAAAACCCTTTCATGAAAAGTGAAAAAAAGTCTTGTCAATTTTCAAATCTGAATAGTTAAAAATGCTATAACCTTGTTAAGTTAATACTCCATCCTCATGTGTTGGAACTATAATGTCTGTGGATGTAGTATTACTTGAATTCGCTAGCTGTTCTGGTTGTTCTTCTTCCACTTCCTCCCTCTCCCCTGTTCCTCTGTCCCCTCAGGGATTGGGAGTGCACTAAAACAGAATCCTGTCTATGATTCCCTATACTCTCTGATTTTCTAAGGGGGGGAAATTACTATCAAAGTCGTTATCTATCAAATCTCCTGTGTGTTCTGGCAGTTGGGATGGGCATCATAATTAAATGAAAACTGTTCAATCCCTTCATCTCGACCTCCCCCTGTATTGTAATTATCATAATTATCAAAATTTGGATGTTCATTAGAATGAGGCACAAAAGGGGCAGCTGTGTCAAAAGACTTAGGCACAGGATATGCTTTATGTTAAGCGTATTCCATTTTGTCTTTTTCTAACTTCTTCAGTTTTCTAGACAAATTGCTCTTTACATGCAGTTCTGTTCTATTAAAATTATGTTCATATTTTGGAATATTACTTTCAAACAAAATGTCACTTGTTATGTCATAGTTAAGAGAAGTAAGTTCTTCAGTTTTTTATATCTGCGATTATTTAACCTAATAATAAACTGCATCAACTCAATGCCACATCTGTCAAACACTTCCAATAAATCTGAATATTCAGAATAATCAAGTACACGCCCATTAGGAAATTTAAATAGTCTTAGTCCCTCAGGAACTTATTTCACCCTGATACATTCAGTTAAATATAGATTGTCTATCTGGAGGCTACACACCTTGTCCAGTCTTAACTCAAACTCCTGAACTATTGTTTGAAAGCTCCATTGTGGTTTTACAGTTTCTGCTGTCAAAAAACAGTTCTCTATTTAACCATTGTTGGAGGTGTTCATTTTTATCACTGATAAAATCCCTGGACAAACAGAATCCTTCTCCTACACTTAGAAACTGTTCCTGCTGTCTTGTACTACCTTGAGCAGCTCCGTCCTTCAGAATGATGTCATCGGCAAGAGAAGAGGTGGAACAACTTGAGCCAAAAGTGGAACAAGAAGGAGGTAGTCTGTACTTCTCAATTGTATGGTTGAATCTGGAAAATTGCTGGGTTAAGAGGGAAACAAACTGAGTTAGGCCTCCTTCAGAAGAGTTAGGATTAAAATCAGTATTTCTCTGTTGAACCGAAGCAGCAGCACAACCCAAGAGTGCAGAACACGCTCCAGCTGGACCATCCATTTCAAAAATAAATGTTCTTGGCAAAACATCCAGTTTACACTGCCATGTTGTAAACACAAGACCAATAACAACAAATCCACAGTGTGTGTCCATGCAGCCAATTTGAAACACCAATAAAACACACCAAAGGCTCACATAGTGTTAACAGGCACTCCAGTAACTAGCATAGTTCATTCTAGTACAAGGAAAATGACCCAGTAATTGAAATAAAAACAGAACCAACAAATTATTACCAAATTAATGTATTCAAAGCAAGATAAAAACAGTTGATAAATGGTTCAATGCTTTCGTCCCTCTAAGCAATGGATTTCATCAGAACAGCAAGTTAATTCAATAAAGCCTTTTTATATTTAATTTAAATGACCATCTGATGTGAAAAAATGAAGTGTTAAAGAAACAGACTAAAAGAAAACTCATTACAGTCTTATCATATTTACATAGTAAAAGCATTCATTTAAAAATACAAATATGTATCTTTCCACAAAAAATACAGACAGATTTGTACAATAGAAAAGCTTAAAAAACTAAAATAAGCTTTTGTTTTAATTAATAAATTATAAGTCAGCTGCCTTGATTTTTAAAAAAGGTGCAATTGAAGTATATTCATTGAACCCTGGTTTGAATGCAGTGTTTAATCTAAGCTGACAGATTGATTTCCTTTTTCAGTCTCCCATGCACCTCCTCTTGGGAATTTAGGAACTGTTTCCAGGATGCCAAATATAAATTTGGTAAAAGAGGGGCAACTAAGTGTATGTTTATACAAAGAGATATTAATATTGTCCTTGGCTATTGTATGGGTGTGTTCAGAATTCTCTCTCAGTATTTCCCACATAAAATTTATTACATCCAACACAAATAGCAAGGTAAATTAATCCTTTGGTGGCACAGTTACCCTCACTCAAAAAAATCACAATAGGGGGTGATCCCAGGGTGACTTTAGACTGCTCTAATATATATCTGCACTGATTACTTGCACTACTTGCTGAGTGCCCCTCTTATTATAATTAGAAAACTTGGTTCTGGGATGTTCCAATAGGTACTTTATATTCCTCCCAGCCTAAATTTTTATGCCTTGGCCAGGTCAAGGTAGGCAGTGAAAATCATTTTGCCAAGGCATTTGACAAACCTCCCACTCAGGCATTGTTGACAAACTTAAGAGCTTAGGTACAAACCCTTATGTAACCCGGTGGATAGCCAGCTGGCTCACTGGTAGGACCCATGAAGTTAGAACTGGAGAGTCTACCTCTACTAGGAGGCCAGTGATTAAATTCACAGTTTTAGTATTCCTTGTTGCTCAGATTACTTTGTTTGTTTGCTTTATCTTCATTTTAGCATATCCAGACTTGTAGCCCAACATATTATCTTTCTTGTCAAAGAAAAGGACACAGCACCATGTTCACAGCTTCAATAACCAAATGCATGGGGCAGGGTGTGTGCTTCTTGTACAATACATGATTATGCAACTGAAGCATGCAGAAGTGAGCTACAGCATGGAGGAAATCCTGCTTGCTACTTTGTGTGTTTCAGGTAATGTTGCCTGGACACTGGGAAGGTATAAAGGTCCACACACATCAATAATAAAGGCACTGCCTATTGTTCACTGCATTTTTACTACTGCTGGCCAGCCTTTAGCTGATGCCTGCCATACTGGCTGCTGTATTTTGCTGTCTTGGGGTCATGGACATTATTTCCCTCTAGGCATGTTATTACTGAATCTGTGGGTATGGCACTGCATGCTTCCTTTCCCCTCAGGGAATTTGCAATAGCCATATGTCTTTGCATCTGAATGCCACTTCACCCATGTTTTTCTGATCAGATGTACTGAAGGGAAATTTCTTGACACCTAGGTGCCTGAAGCATCTTTACTTAGTATGTAGAGGCTCTGTTATGAGATGTAAAAGCCATCCCTTGTGAAAGAAGTCTTATCCACCATCTAATTATGGCCTATACATACTGGATGCCCTTTGTTGTTAAAGCCAGTTATCTTGTCTTGATTTCTAGGCATGATTTTTGGTGGACAGGATAGTACTCAAAACTAGTGTTTTTCCTGCCTCTAACACATGTATTGTAAGTTCCATCCTTGTCCCTATGCATTACCCTCTGGGTATATTGTCTCATAGGTAGGTACTAGACTATTGGCTCTAGGGCCTATATAAGCCTAGCCAAATGGCACCTTGGCTTTCACACACCAAGAAAATTATTTTCCTGTGCCCCTGTCAAGCAGATCCACAAAAGTGATGCCCTGGGTGAATTTCTATATATCCCGTCCAATCATCAAGATTTTTCTTGAAGAGTGCTAATGAGGAGCAGAGCTATGTTTGATATAGATAGGTAGTTTGTTCCAGAGTATGGGAAGTCTCTGGGACAGGAATCTATCCCTCCAGCATGTTCTCATGTCTCACGTCATTTACTCCCACATGGGCCACCTCAAAGTCATATTTGTGTGTCTTAATATCTCTTTGGGGCCTTGTGATATCACAAATCTTGGTACTGATCAAACAGCTTACATTCACACTGTTCTTGTCCAGTCTGGTGAGTGTAAAGTCTGCATGCCTAACTATAGATTCACTTATGACTAAAGCATTTTCATGTGCAGAAGCAGACTTAGTGGATCCTATGGGCTTACATCTGCCTTCCTGGTGAATCTTGGGTGATCAATGTGGATTTGCTGTTTGTTTAGATTTGCAGAGTGTTGCCTTATGTGTTGGAGGCTGTGAACATTTAGAGGGTATTCTAGAAGGATATAGCAAAGTTTTCTTCATGGCCTCAGCATATGTTATGGGCTTAATGGTACATTATGTTTGATGTGGCATTGTGCTCATCAATAGTGGGTTGAAACTTGAAGTTTGCCTCCATGTTTCACAGATTGTACCATTGTCTGGCAGAAGCAATGAACAGGTGATAAGCATAAAGAAATTGCTATACCGCCTTAGAACATCTGATGTGGTCAGACTTGGCCATAGATGTGGTCAGAGTAAACTGCTGAGCCATGTTACCTGAGAATGGAGGAGTGGGATTAATCAGATTACTCAAGGGTTGGTGGGATACCATTATAGTGGAACTTAAAGATTCATGGATGATGTATTTAGGGAAATAATCAGAAGTTAGATAAGGTGATAGCTAACTTAGCAGTGCTAGGTGAAACTTCAGAATGATGTCTGTCAAGAATGATGCATAATGATCATTTGTCTTTTGACTACTACCTGGCTGCTAGTGCTTGTCTCATTGTGTCTGCACAAAGATACTAATCAGTGATGCCTTTACTTCTTCTGTCACCAGAAGCAATGCATTAGCACTAATCACAATCTAGTTTCTGAAATAGTATTGTCCCAGATGTTGCTGTGGTCAGTGCACTTATTAACTCTTTTCTTGATAAATGCCCTAGATAACATGTACAGCAGCTTGGCACAACAGAAACCCAAGCTGCACAAAGCTCCAAAATTAAACCTGAATAGGTTCTCAGCATAACAGCAACCAAGCCAATCTAGTAAGTGCTATATGCATTGCCCAAACAGAGACCATCAGGAATCAACTTCCCTCTACTCCTTCTTTCACAAGGAACAAAGCAGTAGCACTAATTACAAGCAAGCTCTTAAGAAGCAGTTTACAAACTTTCCAGTGATTAGTAGATTCTAGGAAGGTAAGAAAATAATGTCACTCAGCTCCTTACCTCAGGCTTCATGCCCACTGAGTGGTGCACAGCTACAGTTATCCCACTCCACAAGGGAAGATCTACCTTGGATCCTGGGAACTACCATCCCATCAGTCTGACAAGCCTGATCTGCAAGGGCATGGAACGCATTATCATGGAACTTATAAACAAAGGCATTGACAACCCTCAAACACTGGACCCCTCCCAGTTTGGGTTAGTGAAGGGCTGATCTTGTCTCCTGAACCTTATTGACTTCTTTGAATCAGTCTCCAGAGCTGTGGATGAGGGTAAGGCAGTCCACACAGCCTATCTGACCTCGCCAAGGCCTTTGACACCATCCCCCACTCTGAAATCATAGATAAACTTACTAAGCTGGGCACAAATCCCTACATCACTCGATGGGTTGCCAACTGGCTTACTGACAGAACCCAGACTGTAAAAGTAGCCGACTCCAAATCCAGCTCCAGAGAAGTGACAAGTGGAGTACCTCAGGGTTCAGTCCTGGGACCTCTCTTGTTCGGCATCTACTTCTCTGAAATACAGGCCAGCATTAAGGGACTCTGGCTAACAAAGTTTGCAGATGACTGCAAACTGGGAGCTGTTATTGAATCCCCAAATTATGTAGATATTCTACAAAAGGGCCTTACAGAAACAGATGCTTGGTGCCAGAGCCATGGGCTCAAGCTTAATGCCAAGAAATGTATAGTTATCCCCTTTGGGAAAAAAAACATGTACCCATGAATTACCACATAGGTGGCAGTACACTAAACACCGAAAGTGTGATGAGAGACATAGGGACACAGGTGGACAGTGATCTCACCTTCGAAAACCACATTGCCACAACAGTCAGGCAATCCTTCTACGTGGCACACCTCATCACTAAGGGCTTTTCATCCAGAAAAAAGGAGGTCATTGTCCCACTGTATTCATCCCTCATTAGACCCATTATGGAGTACAATGCCCCATTTGATATGTACCTCACAAGACATCTGAAACCGCTGGAAAGGCCGCAGAAATACCTCACTAAAAGAATCACAGGCCTAAAGCAGATGCCCTATGCTGTCCATCTAAAAAAACTCCAGCTGTACTCTGTGGCATATCGTCTACTCAGAGGCGATCTCTGCTTAACATACCAGGCCATGTCAAACCCTGAGCTGTTAGACATGCTACACTTAAAGAAATCCCAATCCCTCAGAGCCACACGCTCCAGGGATCTAAACCTTGTCATCATAATAAACTAAACATGCTGGAGGGATAGGTTCTTGACCCAGAGACTTTCCGTACTCTGGAATAGACTGCCCATATATGTCAAGCAGAGCGTCTCCTTGGCTCTCTTCAAAAGGAACCTTGATGATTGGATGGGAGATAGGAAATTCACCCCGGGGATCACGTCAGTCGCTCTGCTAGACGGGGGTCCAGGGAAGTAAATATTGTGGGAAGAAATATCCGGGGAATTGTTTGGCAAGGCTTGTATAGCCCTTAGGGCCGATAGCCTAGTACCAAGCTATGAACCTTCTCTCACCAAAGCAAAAGGGAAGTACTAATTCCTAACATGATTCCCAAGAAGCAATTTACAGGCTTCAAGTGATCAGTACTCTCGTCTCAGTGTGTACAAGTGAGTGAGAAGATATGAAAGACAGGGCATTTCAAGCATTAACAGTTTAAGAGTAGGACCTTCCCAGTTTGATCTTCCAGTGCCCAGTAGCATGTGCAGATATGATGAGACTGGGAAAAGCTTCCAAAGTCAAATTCACAGCAGGGCTGGGCAAGCCAAGAGCCAATGACTTTAAAAGCAGAACAGGGAGAGGGCAGGTGGGTGGGGAAAATCCAGTACAGTCATATAGCAGCAGTAGCAGCATCAGAACACTTGCAACTCCCAGTGATTAAAGTATTTCCTGTTCTTCTTACCCTAAATAAGAAATTCACAATAGGGACTGGGCAGGTGCATAGGAAAACTCCAATACAGTCACAGAACAGCACTTGTCTCAGAGCACTGACAACTCCAAATGATTAAACCCTTCCCTGTTCTCCTTACTCAACTAGGAAATTCTGTTTCTCAGATCCTCCCACAAATTAACTACATCTATGACCTCAGCAAACAGTAAATTGTAGGATTCAAGATGTCTCTAATTTATGTTAGTGCTATGTACACACACATTTTTCAAGCCCATTTACAGCTTTTTCTTTTACTACTGGTGACTTCACTTTTGTTATCTTATCTTCTTACTGTTCCTGTCTGTAGTATCCTGATTATTTTCTCTTCGTTTGATTCACATCTGTGAGTATGAACACAATTTGTTTTAATCACATTCATATTTCTTGTGCTTGCTTATCTCTATCATTCTGGTCAACCTATCTTGGATCTTCAGTTTTACTACTGACTTGTTCTCGCACAGAAAAATAGAAATCCACACGTTATCCAATCAGCCTTCCACACCTTTTCCTGTTTTCCATAAACAGTAGATTTTAACTTGGTTTTCTCATCTACCTTATCCCACTTTATGCATAACTCTGTTTATGTGTGGCAAAGTGCTACCAGTCTCTTATCTGTATTTCCTTTCTCCTTCGGTCACAATTCCTTTTGCTTTTTCAATGTTGAGTTAAATTTCAAACTAAATTTTTTCACTTCATCTTGCACTTTACCATGCTATTCTAAAAAGTACAAGATTACTTCTTTTCCCCATCATCTTTTTGAATTTCCACCAATATTTATGCAATTTTTCTAAGTAGACCTAGTTGTGATTCCCTTACATACCCAGTCAGAGTTCCAATCCACTGCCTGCCATGGGAATCCCACTTTTCACAGAAATGCTAAAAGTCCTTGTGAAGGTTGCTCTGAAGCAAATCACTTTTCACGGGACTTCCAACTTAATGTATGGGGCATACCTGGAGCAGCCAATTTCACAAAAAGTGCATCCCATACCCTAAGGGACATCAGTATCCCATTTTGGATGCCTGCACCTCAAGAACATAGTGTACTCATCTCAACCATAGTCTTCCATTCTCACAATGCCACACTGTACCTTCTCACACTGTGACTAAGTGTGCCACTAAGAAGTGATTCACTACTGCCAACCTCCCAATTCACTACAGCATGCTTGAGGGCATTAAGCTTTATACACAAAATATTTACCTCATATGCTAATACATAAACAAACTGCTTATCCTTGTTCATTACAACAACAGAGATGGCATTCAGTCCTCACAGGTTATCACAGCATAGTAAAGAGGCAACTAATTTAAAAAAGGCATATCTAATTACAAAGTTCATGATACAAAGCATAACTACAGGCATCATTGCATCATTTTGATTCTTATTCTCAAGCATCAATTCCAATAATTATTTTTGATGTAACAGCATAGAAAGTATATGAAAGAACATGATAGTTTCTGAGCAAATAATAGAAAAAGCACACTAGTCCAGGGGTGTCCAACCAGTGGCCCGAAGGTCACATGCAGCCCTCAAAGGATTGCAAACTGTAAACATTGTTATATGATTTGATACAACTGTGCAGCAGTTCAGTACAGTACTTTATTGGGGGGGGGGGGTAGAATCTGGCAGGCACTAGAACCCAGGACTGTGAAGGCAGCAACCTGTCACATATGTGACGTGGCTGTGGATTTGTTCTCTTACTCTCCCATTCTCTTTCCACTCTCTAGTTGTGAGGGAAAGAGCGAGATGAAGAAAGTGGAGAGACAGCAATCAGGTTAGTCATTTCTCGCAGGTTTACTTAACCGTTTGTACCTGCATTACTGTATGCTAGTATAATAGTTTTAACATTTGCATGGCATTTCTGAAACTCAAGCATTGAAGTAAAATCAGGGACCTTCAGAGAAATCAGGAACAATTGAGTGCAATGTTAACCACATCAGCATAACAACATTTCTGTTTTTAACCCACATCGCCCTTATATAGTATAATAGTGGTCCCCACAGCCATTGGGCTGCACCAAAAGAATAACAAACCTTTTATGTTGGGTGCCCGACTGTATGTGTGCGTCTTTTCATTTAAACTTAGTGTGTTTGTGGACGTTGATACTCTACTTAACTGGGATGAGACTTCAGTAGAATGTCTGAGCACAACTACTTGGCTTTGACCACTAACCAGATCCCACTACAACTGAGAAGTCACCATTTTCTGTTTTTGTTTGCTTTGTTTATTGAAACTCAGTGTGCTTGCAGGCACTGACACTCTATTTGGTAGGACTGCTACTTCACAAGCATGCTTGAGGACAACTACTTGGCTTTGACTGTGAGCCAAATCATTCTAAACTTGGTAAGAGACCATTTTCTGTTTGGCTTTAATTAGAGTGAGCTGGCGCTAATTATGAAGTATTGTGTGCTGAACCTAATCACTGTGGTGTACAGTTAAGTGTTGCAGTTCACAGCTGGACATGTGCACTGCTCAACATGTTTGCTTACCATCACTCCACAGATCTAGTGTAAACTTTCATAAATAACTGAATTTTGCTGTAGGACAGCTATTAACTGATTCCATTACACGTATATGTTTATAAGACAGATGGCCCACACTATTAATTCTTTTTCGGCAATTGTTGATACTGCTTTCATTGCATTTGTATTTTGCCATTTTTCTGCTATGCATTTACAATTGTATTTTGTCATAATGTTGATTTCAGTGCAATTGCATATGCCCTTCTGTTGTTACTAATACACTGTAATTGTAATTTCCTGTTGTTGTGGCATCCAAACCAGCTTGCTAAGTAATTCTTACAGTATCCATCAGTTGCTGCTCTTGCTTTTACTGTAAGAGTATTAGCTAATTATTGCTATTGATTTGCTGCATTTGTAATTCTTTGCTGTTCTAGCAACTGAATCAGAGTGCTAGCCAGATGTACTGTATTTACCAGTTGTGTGCTACTGTTCTCTGTAACTGCATTTGCAAACTGCTGCTGCTGATTTACTGTATTTGTAACCCTCTGCTGGTGTGGCAGCTGAGTCAGATTGCTATGTCATGACACAGTACTCTCCAGTTGTTACTGCTTTTATAGATTCATAGATTCTCGCTAAGCTAATGACCTGGGGGGGGGTTCTAAGCCTAGACAATTTTTCCCAGAAGACTAATGATGTCCTGTATCCATAAAGGACATTGAGGACCAGGCATTTATAAGCTACTTCTGTCCATAAGGGACATGGGTGCCAGGCCCAGTGTAAATTGCCTATTCCCCATCCACAGGTCTAGGTTATGCTTAAATTGGGTAACAGATGAGCGCTGCTTCACATGGATGGGAACCCTGTTCTATAGGAGGGGCAGTCTCTGGGACACATATCTGTCTCTCCAGCATGTTCTGTTTAAGTCACAGACAAAATTCATGTCCTTAAATCTTGTATTTCTGGTACTTGACTTACAAACATGCAGGAGGTTCATAAGTGTGGGGACTTTGGGTGCCATGTAAGACAGGCAGAGATCACTCCTCAGCAATCTATAGGAGAATGAGTAGAGGAAAAGGGCTTTAAGATGTCTACATAAGGTAGATTGGTATTAACAAAGTTAGGAACCATAAGGCTTGTGCATTAGAAGTGGTATATGATTCCCACTCTATAGAGGGGTAGTTGAGACCTCCATGAAAATTGTATTGGGTTGAACGGTGAGGGACTCTAGTACATTGAGAAAGGTAATATGGGTGTCCTGGGATATGGAGGGGGACCTATAGGTTGCAAGGATATGATAGGAGACCCTGTTTATGGTGAATTGCACACTTATGAGTTCCAGTGGGTCATACACTTTAACTAATCTGGGTGTGAGATTGTATTTAATAAAGACTGAGACTCCTCCACCTTTAGTTCCCTTTTGTGCAGTAGCTGGGCTAAAGGTATGAATGGCATTATAACCTTGCACTGGCAGGATACTCTCTGTGACTTTAAACTATGTCTCTATTACTGGAAAGATATCTACACTCTCCATGGAGAGGAAAGCTTGCAGGGAATGGAGTTTCTTGTTAGGACTTCTTGCATTGAGCAGTACCACCTTCAGATATTCCTTTGTAGGTTCAGTTAAGTCAGGAGGTTCATCAGTTTGGTATTGCTAAAAAAAGCACTATGGGTGTGGAAAATGTGATGTTATGTGATCCTATCTCGCCTACATTCAGTACTGATGGGCTCGGAGCCGATCCCTCGGCTCCGACTCGGCACGCTATGCTATAAATGAGGCCTCTTATTGGCTGAGCTATTTCTTATCCCAGGATGCACCACCACTAATCCCCCAGATCTCATTTGCCGCTTACAAGCTAGGACGTGGTCTCAAACTTGGCTGGGCTAAGTACTGTTTTATTCAGACTTTTCCTGTCAGGAATTTTGCTATCTTGAACCCAAAAGCTGTTTTAACAGCTATTGTTGTTGTACGAGTGTGTTTGGTAAAATCTGTTGAGGAAAACTGTGTTTTTTGTTAAGGGAAGGTTTCCCGTTTAAGTTAGAGGAGCCTTCCCCTATTACTATCTAGCATTTTTGTGTTTCCAGAGGTCAAGTACCTGCTTAAGTTAGAGGGTCTTGACCCACATTTTTTCTGTATTTGTGGTACTAGATTTTCTCTTTTCTCTTTCTTTGTGGTAAAATCTTGTTTCTTAGGGTTAGTCAGCATGTCTAAGGAACATAGACCCTCTGGGTTTAAAAAGTGCGCGAGGTGTGGTTACAAAATGTCCATAATGGATGACCACTCCTCGTGCATTTATTGTTTAGGCGCCAAGCACCTACAAGAGTCCTGTAGCGTGTGTCATGCCTTTTCTTCGAAAGTCCTCCAGGAGAGGAAGAATAAATTAATTTTAAAAGGTCTGATTAAGCCCTCCTTCGAGGAGGCTTTATCTTCCTCTTCCTCTCCTACGAAGAAGAAAAAAGCGCCGGCTCCGACCAGTCTGTCGGAACCGACTACCAAAAAACCTAGGCAGGCTTCTCCATCGGCTCCACGGACTTCGGAGCCGAGGGCAGAATGGTCTGCCTCGATGCCTCCAGTCTCGACCCCTCTGGTTTCGGAGCCGAGGACTGGGGCATCGAGGGGTCACCTTCATCGGCTCCACTGATTTTGGAGCCGATGAGGGTTGCCGCTCAGACTCTTCCTCGGGCCGAAGTCCTCATCGGCACCGAGGGAAATTGTTTTGAGATCTCCCTCAGAACCGATAGTAATCGAATCCATTCGGAGCCGGTCCCCTAGTCCTATGGAGCCGATGGAGAAGTCGATTCGGACCCGATTGGTGTCATCTAGATCCTCCAAGATGTCTGATTCGGACATCGACAGGGTGCTCCTAAGACTTTTCCAGTCTCCGGTGTTTCAAAAGTTAGTTTCAGCTCCAGCCCATTCGGCTTCGGAGCCGATGGTCCACCCTGCTATTATGGTTCCTCCTCCAACAGCCTCGGCACCGTTGGAGCCGGTGCTGGTGGAACCGATGGAGGTTTTCGGGTCGGGCCCGACCCTTACTCCAACTCCGGCTCTTGAGTCAGAGTTCGGTATGCGGACTTCTTCTGTCGGCCCCGGGGGGGGACTGATGTTTTCGGTCCCAAGCCTTCCTCTCGGTGCATCGGCTGCGGAGTGCCGTCTAACGTTGTGGCCACGGAGGTGGGACCTTCCCAGGATTCTGGTGGTCCTGCCTTCAGGGCCATGAGGAGTGCATTAGCCAAATCTTCTTTGGCTACCTCCACGGTCTCCCCAGCTCCTTCGCTGCATACTGAGACTGGGTCTTTGGCAGTCCCCCTGTCCTTAGACAGCGGAGCCCCGGGGCCTGAGGTTACCCCCACTGGGGTTCCCCCTCCTGGAGGTCCTCTGAAGCTTCTTGAGGAAGAACCCCCAGGAAAAGATCGTGCAAGAGGAAGCACGTTGACTCCCCTGATGAGTCTCTTACATCAGACACTGATCTCGATGATGCAGAGGGGTCCCCTAAGTCATCCACAGAGGATGTCTCCTTTGCAGACATCCTGGAATCCCTTAAACAACGAGGCGGCTGGCAATCCAAACCCCCTTCTGCTGATGAGTCGGTGTTCTTTAAGGCCTTCGGGGCTCAGCCCTCCGCCTCCTGGGTGTCTCCGCCCTTCAACGAGCTCTTGGATTTGATCTGTCGAAGGGCGTGGGAACACCCAGACTCTGTGGAACCGGTGCCTGCTCGTCCTAATAAGTTTCTGTCAGCACCCCCGGAAAAAGAGTTTCTGATGAAAGGTATGGCTGTAGATGCTTTGGTGGTGGCATCTGCTACCCAGCAAGATGTAGCAGAGGCTTCGACGTCCGTCCATCCTCCTAATAAGGAGTCTAGGAGCATGGATCGGTACGGTAAGTGCACCCTAAGTTCAGCGGCCTTTACATTAAGGTCCTTGAACTATCTCACGCACTTTACCAGATTTCAGAGGGATCTGATTAAAGAACTTTCCGATACCCTCTTGGGTAACCTGCCTGAGGAGCTGGCCCAGACGGTTGGCTCTCAGCTGGCTACGCTGTCGTCCATATCAAACTCATCCATGAGGCTCATTTCTTATGCGGCCGAAGGGCGAAAGCGGGTACAGGCATTGCTCTATGGAGACAAGCCTGGCTCCGCCTGTGTCATTTTGCAGAGGCCTTTAAGTCTTCCTTTGCCGACGCCCCCTTTGATGGGTCCTCCTTGTTTGGACCCAAGGTAAAGGACACACTGACCGCTGAGCAAGAAGGTAAGACTTTGACTGCCGGGGCACGATTTTCCACTCCCTTTCGGCCTTACCCCAAGGCTAAAAGAGGAGAGAAAATGTGGTTCCGTAGATCTCAGAAGTCTTACCCCTCACAGCAGGACGATCCCCCTTCCAGAGGCAGGGGAGGGGGAAATTCTTCTGGAAGACACCGTCCCAGAGGCGGCAGAGGCCCTCGCAACACTGGAGACTGCGAGTCCTTTCGTGGCTCTTCAGCCTTTCACAGTCCCTGAGGGATTGCCCGACTGTGCAGCTCCGGAGCCAGTCGGGGGTCATTTTTCGAGGCACCTAAAAGCCTGGGAAGGTATCACTCAGGACCGATGGGTGCTTCAAATTATCGCCAGAGGTTACTCCATCCCTTTCTCTCACTCTCCACCTTAGTCCAAAAAAATCCCGGACCCGCCACCCAGTCAACGGGAAACTGCAGCCTCAGAAGTTTCAAAGCTGCTGCAAAAAGGAGTCATCCAACCGGTCCCCGCAGACAAGATCGGATTAGGGACTTACTCAAGATTCTTTTTGGTGCCACAAAAGACCGGGGACTTGAGGCCCATTTTGGATCTCAGCATTCTAAACCGTTCAGTCAAAAAGTCCAAGTTCCGAATGGTCACCCTACAAACCATTCTCCCATTGCTGGAGAAAGGTGTTTGGATGTGCTCCATAGATCTCAAGGATGCTTATTACCATATCATGGTACATCAAGCATCCAGGAGACATCTGCGCTTCAGCCTAGGAGACAGACATTTTCAGTTCCGCGCGCTGCCCTTTGGTCTCACCACAGCCCCCAGGGTGTTCACCAAATGTTTGGCGGTCGTGACTGCTCACCTGAGAAGCCTAGGATTCCAGGTGTTTCCGTATCTAGACGACTGGCTCCTAACTGCCACCTCCAAGCATCTACTATTGCGGAGCCTACAAGCCATGATATCACTGGGCAACTCCCTTGGATTCACCTTCAATTGGCCAAAGTCTGTGTTGCTGCCATCTCAACGCATAAGATTCATCGGAGTAGAGATAGACTCAAACCAAATGCGGGTCTATCTACCTACAGACAGGATACAAACCATACAGGCTTAAGTTCGAGCCTTACTTCCCAGATCCAAAGCCCCAGCCAGAATGGTCCTGCAGCTATTGGGATCCATGTCCGCCACGGTTCTTCTAGTTCCCCTAGCAAGGTTGCACATGAGAATTCTCCAGTGGCTTCTTTCAACTCAGTGGTCCTTTCAGGAACTCCCTCTCAGTCACCTCATATGGATCACGGAAACCTGCAAATGGGACCTTCACTGGTGGCTGGTGCCCTCCAATCTGGATCAGGGATGACCCTTTGTTCCACCTCCTCCTGTGGCCACTTTGATCACGGACGCCTCCCAGATGGGGTGGGGGGGGGGCATTCCCTGGGCAGGTCAGTCCAAAGCAAATGGCATCCAGAAGAGACCCTACTTCATATCAACATCCTAGAAATGAGGGCGGTGCTTCTGTCCCTTCAAGCCCTTCACGATTACCTCCCTCAGGGCGTAATTGCCGTTCACTCCGACAACATGTCAGTGGTCTGGTACCTGAACAAACAGGGAGGGACCAGATCCTATCCCCTTTGCAGAGAGGCCATGAGAGTTTGGGAATGGGCAGTGTTGACCAAACACTTTCTAGTGGCAACTCATATCCCGGGCAAGTCCAATGTGATAGCCGACAGACTGAGCAGAACTATCCTCTCTCCACACGAATGGTCTCTGAACATTACAGTTGCAAATCAGATTTTCAGCAAATGGGGAGTTCCGTGTTACACATCCTAATGTGAATTTTGCCGACAGACTGAGCAGATCCCATACCCTAAGGGACATCAGTATCCCATTTTGGATGCCTGCACCTCAAGAACATAGTGTACTCATCTCAACCATAGTCTTCCATTCTCACAGTGCCACACTGTA
Source organism: Protopterus annectens (assembly GCF_019279795.1). Lineage (NCBI taxonomy): Eukaryota > Metazoa > Chordata > Ceratodontiformes > Protopteridae > Protopterus > Protopterus annectens. The sequence goes on from NC_056738.1 coordinate 383,031,999, forward strand.
CCTTCTCACACTGTGACTAAGTGTGCCACTAGGAAGTGATTCACTACTGCCAACCTCCCAATTCACTACAGCATGCTTGAGGGCATTAAGCTTTATACACAAAATATTTACCTCATATGCTAATACATAAACAAACTGCTTATCCTTGTTCATTACAGCAACAGAGATGACATTCAGTCCTCACAGGTTATCACAGCATAGCAAAGAGGCAATTAATTTAAAAAAGGCATATCTAATTACAAAGTTCATGATACAAAGCATAACTACAGGCATCATTTTGATTCTTATTCTCAAGCATGAATTCCAGTAATTATTTTTGATGTAACAGCATAGAAAGTATATGAAAGAACATGATAGTTTCTGAGCAAATAATAGAAAAAGCACACTAGTCCAGGGGTGTCCAACCAGTGGCCCGAAGGTCACATGCAGCCCTCAAAGGATTGCAAACTGTAAACATTGTTATATGATTTGATACAACTGTGCAGCAGTTCAGTACAGTACTTTATTGGGGGGGGGGGGGGGGGTAGAATCTGGCAGGCACTAGAACCCAGGACTGTGAAGGCAGCAACCTGTCACATATGTGACGTGGCTGTGGATTTGTTCTCTTACTCTCCCATTCTCTTCCCACTCTCTAGTTGTGAGGGAAAGAGCGAGACGAAGAAAGTGGAGAGACAGCAATCAGGTTAGTCACTTCTCGCAGGTTTACTTAACCGTTTGTACCTACATTACTGTATGCTAGTATAATAGTTTTAACATTTGCATGGCGTTTCTGAAACTCAAGCATTGAAGTAAAATCAGGGACCTTCAGAGAAATCGGGAACAATTGAGTGCAATGTTAACCACATCAGCATAACAACATTTCTGCTTTTAACCCACAGCACCCTTATATAGTATGACAGCAGTCCCCGCAGCCATCGGGCTGCACCAAAAGAATAACAAACCTTTTATGTTGGGTGCTCGACTGTATGTGTGTGTATTTTTATTTAAACTTAGTGTGTTTGTGGACTTTGATACTCTACTTAACTGGGATGAGACTGCAGTAGAATGTCTGAGCACAACTACTTGGCTTTGACCACAAACCAGATCCCACTACAACTGAGAAGTCACCATTTTCTGTTTTTGTTTGCTTTGTTTATTGAAACTCAGTGTGCTTGCAGGCACTGACACTCTATTTGGTAGGGCTGCTACTTCACAAGCATGCTTGAGGACAACTACTTGGCTTTGACTGTGAGCCAAATCATTCTAAACTTGGTAAGAGACCATTTTCTGTTTGGCTTTAATTAGAGTGAGCTGGCGCTAATTATGAAGTATTGTGTGCTGAACCTAATCACTGTGGTGTACAGTTAAGTGTTGCAGTTCACAGCTGGACATGTGCACTGCTCAGCATGTTTGCTTACCATCGCTCCACAGATCTAGTGTAAACTTTCATAAATAACTGAGTTTTGCTGTAGGACAGCTATTAACTGATTCCATTACACGTATGTGTTTATAAGACTGATGGCCCACACTATTAATTCTTCTTCGGCAATTGTTAATACTGCTTTCATTGCATTTGTATTTTGCCATTTTTCTGCTATGCATTTACAATTGTATTTTGTCATAATGTTGATTTCAGTGCAATTGTATATGCCCTTCTGTTGTTACTAATACACTGTAATTGCAATTTCCTGTTGTTGTGGCATCCAAACCAGCTTGCTAAGTAATTCTTACAGTATCCATCAGTTGCTGCTCTTGCTTTTACTGTAAGAGTATTAGCTAATTATTGCTATTGATTTGCTGCATTTGTAATTCTTTGCTGTTCTAGCAGCTGAATCAGATTGCTAGCCAGATGTACTGTATTCACCAGTTGTGTGCTACTGTTCTCTGTAACTGCATTTGCAAACTGCTGCTGCTGATTTACTGTATTTGTAACCCTCTGCTGGTGTGGCAGCTGAGTCAGATTGCTATGTCACGACACAGTACTCTCCAGTTGTTACTGCTTTTATAGATTCATAGATTCTCGCTAAGCTAATGACCTGGGGGGGGGGGGGGGGTTCTAAGCCTAGCCAATTTTTCCCAGAAGACTAATGATGTCCCGTAGCCATAAAGGACATTGAGGACCAGGCATTTATAAGCTACTTCTGTCCATAAGGGACATGGGTGCCAGGCCCAGTGTAAATTGCCTATTCCCCATCCACAGGTCTAGGTTATGCTTAAATTGGGTAACAGATGAGCGCTGCTTCACATGGATGGGAACCCTGTTCTATAGGAGGGACAGTCTCTGGGACACATATCTGTCTCTCCAGCATGTTCTGTTTAAGTCACAGACAAAATTCATGTCCTTAGATCTTGTATTTCTGGCACTTGACTTACAAACATGCAGGAGGTTCATAAGTGTGGGGACTGTGGGTGCCATGTAAGACAGGCAGAGATCACTCCTCAGCAATCTATAGGAGACTGAGTAGAGGAAAAGGGCTTTAAGATGTCTACATAAGGTAGATTGGTATTAACAAAGTTAGGAACCACAAGGCTTGTGCATTAGAAGTGGTATAGGATTCCCACTCTATAGAGGGGTAGTTGAGACCTCCATGAAAACTGTATTGGGTTGAACGGTGAGGGACTCTAGTACATTGAGAAAGGTAATATGGGTATCCTGGGATATGGAGGGGGACCTATAGGTTGCAAGGATATGATAGGAGACCCTGTTTATGGTGAATTGCACACTTATGAGTTCCAGTGGGTCATACACTTTTACTAATCTGGGTGTGAGATTGTATTTAATAAAGACTGAGACTCCTCCACCTTTAGTTCCCTTTTGTGCAGTAGCTGGGCTAAAGGTATGAATGGCATTATAACCTTGCACTGGCAGGATACTCTCTGTGACTTTAAACTATGTCTCCATTACTGGAAAGATATCTACACTCTCCATGGAGAGGGAAGCTTGCAGGGAATGGAGTTTCTTGTTAGGACTTCTTGCATTGAGCAGTACCACCTTCAGATATTCCTTTGTAGGTTCAGTTAAGTCAGGAGGTTCATCAGTTTGGTATTGCTAAAAAAAAGCACTATGGGTGTGGAAAATGTGTTTGACAGTATCAGAAAGCCTAGAGGGGATAAGTGCAGACCATTCCTGGCAAAGCAGCAGGGTCTGTCAACCATGTCTACCCAGGCCGTCAAATATTGTACCCTGTTGGATTGACACAAGAAGCTAAGCCAATTGTTGAAATCAATAAGTTTCTCTTGGAAAGTGGCATCATCCTTGGAGATGGTAGTGTGCTGCTCAGTGCTAGGCTCATACCTGCCTGAGGCACATAATCAGTGAACTTGATCATGTAGCACTTCATATAGTCAAAGGTGGTACATCTCAGGTAATTAACCCTTACATGGACTATAACAGAGTCATACTGATACCTGTGGTTCAATGACCTAAGTGCCTGTATGACTTGACAGATCATAGGACCCAAAAAGGCAGCTAACTGTGACACTTTCCTTACTTAATCTGGTGAGGGAGACATTGGTGTGCCTCATGATATAATCACCAATGACCAGGAAATTTGACTGTGCACTGGTTTGCCTTAAGGGCTTAGTGATAGAGGTACTGGATACAGTGTTACTATGTGTAGCTGGTGGTGGTCTTTTAATGTAGTGTTTACATGATGGCTGAGGATCCTTTTTTGATTGTACTGTGCAATGGGTCTTAGTGTTTTAGGAAGGTTACCCGTAAGTGCCTCAGCATAAGTAGTTTTATGCGTAGCATCTTTACCCTGTGCAGTAGGCATGGTGCAAGTTTCACTGACAACCTCTATAGAATTAGTTTTGGTTATATGAGAGTTTTACCTCCCGCATTAAAGTGAATTTGCATCTCTCAAATACTTTATCTGTTTTATTAAGAACAAGTGGGCTGTCAGTATACATGAGGCAATTGCTACAATAATTCAGAATACCCATATTAACCAGATTGGCCACAGAAAGAGAGTTAGGAAGTGCATATCCATGGCTGAAAATCTACTAGGGAGGAGTGAAGCAAATGCAAATATAAAAATAGGTCAGTAACACAAGGAACGTGATGAGCACTGGTCAACTAGGCACAAAACTAGATGCTCTGCTAGTTAAAAAATCTGTCTAGACAGTAAGGGTATTTCAATGGAAACTTGCACTGTGAGAGATCAGTGGCTACACAGATTACAAGAGGGAATTATGCTGTGAGATATTGGCATCTATACAGATGACTGCTATGCTTAAACAACAGTGGAGATTCAATACAAAATACAAACAAGATCCTATGGCCAATCAAAAACAGCACACACTTCTTTCCTTTACTCAGTCCCAGGCCAGAAAATACTCAGGTCTCCTCTACTCTCACCAAAGTGAAACCAAGGCAGTTCTAACTAAAGACTGACTAAAGGTCAAAAAGTACAGATATTCAACACAGAAACACTCAATTAAAGCAGTGAAAAACAAATGGCTGTAAGTCTTAGTTTTTGTAGAGTTTAGTAGAGACCAGCAACATTCTTGTTCTCAAGCAGAATGCTTGCCAACCATTGCCCAATGCCTCAGGCACAGAGATTCAAATTTTAGACACACTAGCCCTCTAGCCAATCAAATAAAGGCACAATGAGTAGTCTACAAATTGTCGCATGCATGTATTATGCACTATAATATGGTCCGTGCTGCAGCCAATTATTTTTGTCTGCTAGTAGTACTAGGGAATGTCTGTATTACCTAATTTAGCATAGCTGCTTCTCAGCTGAATAAAATTGTTGCAGGGCCAAATGTTTGTAAAAGCTGTTTGCAACTTCTAATGTTATTGAACTATAGCAACCATGTCCCAGCTGAGACCTACTATTTCTGTGTACCAATCCAGTTTGCCTGCATGTTTCTTGAGTCAGTACTTGCTTCTCAATTGTTACTGAAGGGACTCTGATCATTTGTATTTGTGTGTGCTAAACATTTTAACTAGCTGCAACCATTAGTCATGGTGTATGCTGGTAATAAGTTCACAAATGCATTCACAGCAGCCAGGAACCAGTTTAAAAGATGCTAGATGTTGCAACAGTTGCTGCATAACTGTAAATGTGAATGACTATATTTCACTTTACTGTGTTTTTACAATGTTGTTCTACCAACTGAAATATATTGTTACTATAATATATGATGACTGTAAATTGCTGATGCTTGCTCCTATTTCTAACATTTGTCCTAAATATTTTTACTTTATTCGAGTCTACTTTTAGATTTGCTTAAATACGCTGTCTATCCCCTTCCTATTTTCTTTCCATTTTCCTAACCATTTTTATTTCTTTCTCCTCAGTTTGCTGTCCCATTCTTGCTACTTAGACGTCCTCCCAGGAATGCGCCCTATGCTTGATGATTTCCACTGCTGGACAAGCATAACTAAGAAACATAGTGTAGGTTTATATCTGTTTACTTATTTTTTTATAGTTAATCCTACCTACCATGGATTGCACACTACTGGGCCCTCCTATACTCCCTTTCTAACTCGGTCCTTATTTTTCTCTCCACAGAACTTTGTCAAATCAGTCTCAAAACCACATAGCCCTTCTACTTTATGCCTTCTATTATCTCAAACTAATGTAAAATGTCTCCTTAGCTAAAACCCTCAATTAATAGCTTTCCTGACTTGCTAAAAACACTCTTTTCTTATAGCATATTTTATATAAGTTTAACAAGGTAAAACTATCATACTGACCTTGTCTCACATAATACACCTTATTGACTCTGTCACACTGCATCAGACCACTTTGTGGTTCAACTGACTCCATTCACCCTCGCTACACTTGGGGTCAATACGCTCCCCTACCCTACCCCCATTCCCACCCATCCACTCTCTCCTTACATTTATATCTAGCCTAACCACACACCCTTGATTATTTTGCCTTTCACCACCTCTGACTCACCTTAATCGACACCCACATTCCACCTATCTTTCTATCCACTCCCACAATACTGCTACCATCCAATCACTACTCTCCCTGCCACACTAATATTCCCTCCCCAAACATAACCAAATCTCTCCTCTTACTCCCATACATAACTGCTATTATTTATAGCTCTACATCATACCACCATCATCCTTATAAATTCAATTCTAACAATGATTCCCCTTTTTTGTCTTCTCATCCAATCTCACCATACCACTTCACACCACACTCACCACATCATAATCCCCACTCTCCAACACTTTCATTCAGTCCAAGCCACTACCAGTCCAACATAAGTATTTACATCTTACCTCAACTTTACAATAAATCTACAACACTATTCTTCACTTTTAAATATATCCTCACCCACACCCCACTATCCTCTCGTCACAAACATCTCAGACGGAAATCCAAACTCAGACTCTTTCTGCTTCACTCTCTAACTCAAATTAAACTTCAAGCAGACATTCATCCCAACCCAGGGCCCAAACATGCCTTCCAACCCTGTTTCCAATCTCCCCCTCTCCTATACCAAACTTATTAAATCAAACTCTCATCAATCACCCTACCTACCACAAACCTCACAAAAACAGCAACTCTGACCTATTCATCAGTAATTTCAACCTCAGAAGCATTATAAGCAAAGTAAATGAATTCCATGCTACCCTCGCCCTCTATTCACCAGACATAGTTGTCATAACTGAGAACTGGCTAAATCCCATATAAAATATTAAGAAATTTTAACCAAAGGTTATAGCATTTTCAGACACGATAGGTTAAACAAACAGGGTGGAGGCATTGCTATCATGTTTAAAGACTCCGTTAAACTACTCCAGCTAAGCTGCTCTCCCACTGACCTCCCCAACTCTGAAATGTTAACCACATGTCTAGAAATCAATTCCCACAAAACAATAATAATCATCGCTACCTACTTACCCCCTAGAAACAACCTATCCATCATAGAAAACCTTCTCTTCATCAACTGACTTCAACCAAGAAACAATAGTAATAGGAGACTTAACCTAGACTGGCTTTCCTGCTCCTCTAATAACCCCTCTAACTTTATCAACCTCTATAACTTCTCCCAAACCATTAACTACTCGTGTCAATAAACATTCCAAAAAGCAATCAGTACTAGACTGGATACTAACAAATAAACCCAACCTAGGTTACCAAGCAGGTTGCCTTCCAGACATACTTAGTGACCATTCCCCAACCTTTCCTCTGAGGAAATGGGTTCACACACCTAACGACATCATATTCAAAAACAACCACAGGAAAAAAAGCTTCTCCCCCACTATATTTAATTCAGTGCTACATCAATGTGATTGGTGACCTTTAAAACTGCTCCAGTTAGACCTCACTGTACAATACTTTAACAATGCATTCCTTGAAATATTAAATAATCTAGTTCTCATAAGGAAAATTTTCACCAAAACCAAACAACTACCTTGGCTAACAAAAGACACTAAACTACTACTTAAATAAAGGGATAGGGCCTGGTCACTTTGCCAAAATTCCAAAAACAAAGATAACCTCACCTCATATCAACAACTAAGAAATCAAGCCAAACAACTAATCAACAATGACAAAAAAACATACTTCCAAACATGATAAAAGTACCAGAACAAGCCCCCAAAATTTTGGCAAAGAATTATCTCCTAAACACAGGAAAACCCTTTACCCCAGCACCATCTACCAAAAATACCTCGACTGCAAAGTGTCATAATTCAGTACTCACTTTATCAATTCAATTACTTCCCTCATAAACAATAATTCTGTTGCATCCCAAACAGTACCCATCCCTACAGTGTCTAACCCTAACACATTCTCTATTAAGCTCATACAAACTAGTTACATAAAAAGCTCCTATCTAAAATAAAACCCTATACTCTTTCAGGCATTCAATTCCCCAATGAATTTCTAAACCTAGCTGCTACTTCCATCTCCTATCCTATATACATACTAACAACTGCTCTGTTTCTGAACAATACATACCTCTCCTCTGGAAAATATCATATATCACCCCCTACACAAAGGTGGCCCCTTTACAGACTTCTCAAACTACTGACTCATTGCCATTCTCTCCCCCGAGCCAAAATCTTAGAAAAAGGCATTCATCAACAACTCCTTGACCATTTCCTGAAGAAGAGCCTCTTATCTAATTCTCAGCATGGCCTCCGACCTAAGCATAGTACTAATACCGTACCAAATGGGAAAACAAACTCTCCCCCTACTGCCCATCTCTGTTGGAGTCCTCCAAGGCTCCATCCTTGGACCTCTCCTCTTCATCATATTTTCAAATAACCTCAGTACTTCCACTCAGCTAGCCTCTATCATTCAATGCACTGACAATGCCTCTCTCATCTGCTCTGCCCCATCACCCCAGGAACTATAAGAAAAAATACAACAATCCCTACAAGACATAAAAAACTACCTGATCGACCATCAACTCATACTCAACCCAAACAAAGCTAAACTTATGGTCTTCTGTGCTAAAAAAGCTAAAATCAACCAAACCCATCTCACCAGCTACTCCTCTAATGGCACAAATATCGAACCAGTTGATCAAACTAAACTTCTAGGTGTCACAATAGACAACTGTCCTAAAATTCAACAAACGTATATCACTAATAATTAAAAAAGTCCACATCAAACTTGGCTCACTCTATAGGGCCAAACTGTACCTAGCCAACAAAGCCAGACTATCCACAACCAAATCCCACCTACTATCCATCCTTCTTTATTCCTCCCAAATTTTTACCAACCTGTGCAACTCCGATTTGAATAACCTAGAGAACTGCTATAACACAAAAGCCAAGTTTGCCATAAACCAACCCCATGGATCTCATCACTGTTCTACACTTCACCAACTCAACTGGATTGAAGTACTCAGCCTTTTAGCCCTCAACCAACTAACCATTTCCCACAGTGTCATCCATAAACCCGACAACTGCCCTGCTCTCATTGATGTAGTTTGACCTAATACAAACCTCAGGTCCCTTAGATCATCTGACAAATTAATTCTAAAGATAACTAAATCTCATAACTACTAGGGAGACTCCCTCTGGTCTAATAAAATATCCAAAACCTGGAACTTACTTCCCCAACACATTGTAAATAATCCAGACAGTCACAAATTCAAACTATTCCTAAAAGAACACCTCACTAATCACTGGCTATGTTCCTGCACAGCTCCAGGCTAATTACACCTGCTTGATGTTCTCTTACTTTGACTACATCAACTTTGTATGCATACCAACTTGTACTCTCCTATGAGTTAGCAAGTTATTGTCTGTTTGTTTCTCACAACAGCCAATTCCCAACTCAGAAAGGCTTGGCTATCCTTTCCTTTCTGATATAAAATAACTGGTTTTGACTCCCAAGTGCTTAATCCAGAACAAAGACAGGTTTAGAATAACAGGAACAATGTGCTTTTACCAGCAATTCCCAGTTCAGAAAGGTGGATGCTACCCTCTCCTCCCACAAGAGCGTAGAAGACAGACTTATTAATGTAAAATAACTGGTTTGTTGTCCATGTGCTTAAACCAGGGCAAAGACACTTTTAAAAATAACAGTCACAATAAGCTTTTAACCACAATCCCCAACTCAGGAGGTGTAAGCTACCTTTCCTGCCACAAGAGTGTAGACCACAAATTTTCTTAATGTAAGATAACTAGTTTGGAGAACAAGTGCTTAAATCAGAACTAAGAGGCTTAGAATAACAGTTACAATGTAATCAGTCTACTAACAAGCAGCAATAAATGCAGCACATTACACGCAACTGAAAACTTTAAGAATATGCAGCAAAAAGTGAAATAAGAAATAATAAACACAAATACAGTAAAAACAGCTGAATAAAGTATATTTTTTAGTACTTTGGAAGGTTAGAAACAGAAGATAATTCACATTTAAGAGACTAAAGGGAGGGACCTTCCCTGCTGATCTCTCAGTACTCAGTAGATTGAGCTGATGAGATGAGACTGGGAGGAGTGTCCAAAGTCAGATTTATAGTAGGGGTAGGCACCTCAGAAGCCACCAGGTTTAAAAGCACAACAGGAGTAGGGTTGGTGGGTGGAAAATCAATACTTAGGCAAAGAACAGCAAGCCACACAGCATTACAGCTAAAAATGCCACTAAATATTTGTAGTTAACTGAGGAATGCTATTTCTCAGCTCCTCCCACTAATTAGCTAGAGTTTATTCACTTTCTTCAAAAGAATTCTTTTCTAACTGAACCTAGCAAAGACCTCTTAAAACTCCAAAAAGATCAAAAAACTATAACAAAATGCAATGCAAGACTAAAGAAAAAAAAATCAAAGTAACCAAACCTTAAATGAATAACTGCAATCCAAAATCAAATGTAGACAGACATCAGCAATACTTAGGCAGAGGACAGCAAGTAATTGTATTTGCCAGCTGTTGTTAGCAGGTTAGCCATTACTGTATCATAATTCTCTTCTGATTACCGACCCAAACTTTAAACTGTAATGGCTAACCTGCTAAATCAGTCTCCATATTGTGCACCTACTAATCAAGGTTACAGATAACAGTGGGAGGAAATTCTTCCTTTCCAGGGGGTAATTCCATATCCTCCAGACCAGATTCTTTAATTTCCACCTGTCCTTCAACAAATGCTCTCCCAGGGTGTGATAGACAGTTCCCACTTCCCAGGTGGAAAAGTGTTTTTAATTCAAGAATGTTTTTCATACCAATGAAAAAAGTGCTTGGAGACCAGTTCTGGATCTTTCTTTCCTGAACTTGTTTGTGATTGTGCATAAATTCAAAATGATGACACTTCACAACCTGTTACCTCTTCTTATTTATTCAAGTTCCTTGTAACATTAGATTTAAAAGATGCTTATCATCACATTCCTATTCATGCAGGCTTCAAGCATTTATTAAGTTTTTTGTGTTTGCATCACATTATCAGTTCTCTGTATTTAAGACTTTGGATTATCCCCTGCACCAAGAGTTTTCACAAAGTGTCTAGATCCAGGTATAGCTCACTGCAGTCTACAAGGTATCCATATGTTACATATTTAGATTGTTTGCATATGTTTGCAGAGTCTTTTCAAAGTATCAAGAATCTCTCTGCCTCTCTCTTGGGTGAGAGACCAGTTACACTAATTGGGATTCTAAGAGAATATTAAAAAAAGCTTTCTTCACTGCTAACAGGATTGCATTTCTGGGATGTCAACTGCATATCACTGTTCAAAGAGCTTTTCTTCTACAGGAAAGGATAGATCTAGATCTATGTCTTGTATTTTCCACTCAGACTTCAGTCACTGTGAAAACATACGTCAAGATTGGGTCTACCTGAAAATATTGAAAGACCACATCATTGAAGATGAAATCATCAATGGCAGTGGCAAAACTTCAAAACATCGAACACCCAAATCATGGAAAACAAACCCCGGGAAAAGAACCACTTGGTCACCATGGTAAACATTGCCCTTTCCCCACTGTAGTGCGATCTCAGAGTTGGTATATTTAGTTGTGGGTGTGGGGGGTGCTGGAGGGTTTTACTTGCTTCATTGTTTGTTTTTTTTGTCCTGGTGGTCAAGTAGTTCTTTTGCTGGGGTAGCTTTCAGAGTGACGGGTGTTCAATGTTTTAAAGTTTCGCCAATGTCATCTCGATCATTTTCTTTTTGATGATGTGGCCTTTCTATATTTTGAATTAGACCCGTCAAAATTTTGGGTCTCATGGCTTCTATAATTCTCATGATACCCCTGGCAAGATTCCACATGAGAAACGTAGTGGTAATTGCAGCTTCTTTGCTGACAGCACCAACACCCCCGATAGGATATAACCCTATATAGCTAAAGCTACTGCAGCAGTGATCATGCATGGTAAGTTTACTTACATAATTGTATCTCCTTCCCTGCAGTAACTTCATCAGTACATCAATACATACCAGCTCATAGGAAGCATGAAACCACAGCCTCCAGCACCATCTGCAGCCACCAACCTACCTGCTAGCACTAGTACTAGGTACCCTGAGGCAGTGTGACAACTGACTCTCAGGCTCTCCAAGAGGGCTTAACATTACAAATAAATGGTGCAGGCACTATCGCCTAAAGCTGAGTGCCAAGAAATGCAGTATCATGTCCTTTGGTAAACACATACACCCAAGCATCTGTCACATAGGTAACAACCTCCTGAAAACTGTCACACTTACTAGGAGCCTAGGCACTTTCATAGATAACAAACTATCTTTTGATCACTATGTATCTAAAATTGTTAGAAAGTATTTCTATCTAGCCAGGTTGATTACCAGGTGTACATCTTCTAGCTCAAAGGAAATTGTTACTTCTCTCTACTCCTTCCTTATCAGACATAGATTGCCCCTTTTGGTATGCACCTGTAAAAACACATGGATCATCTAGAAAAAACTCATTGTTTCTTCATAAGAAAATCAAGGGCATGACTTCCATGTGCCACGCAGATCACCTTAAACACTGTCTCTTTTCTCTGTTTCTTACAGACTTTTGATGGGGGATTTTGCCTTGCCTATAAAGCCTCTATTGATACAGCTCTAAGTGAACTCCTACACATTTACAAACCAAACAGCATCATAAATAACCATGTTAAAAAAAACTTCTACTGTAACTTAAACAGCACTTGCTGCCAAGATAGATATGTCTCTCAAGGAATCCCTCTACTATGGAGTAGACTTCATACAATTCTTAAACAAAGTAGAACCTAGATTCTCTACAAATGCAACCTGGATGAATGAATGGAAAACCATAAATTCATCCAGGGCCACTCAAATCCTCATTCCATGGGGGAGAAATTAATTGGTATTTGTTCATTCTGAAGGGACCCGACAATGTGAGATCTTGAGGTTAGGCAACAAATAATGTATTTAATCAGCAGCCTAACATTAACCTATTACTGACTTTACATTGTAAGGGAAAAAGTATTCCAAGCTCTTAGCTGATGTGTGTAATATTTCTGTAGCACCTTTTTCTATTATTGGCAGTTGTTTTTAGTATTAGGTTTCCTGATCTGCTGCTAATCCCCACTCTCTGAAGGAGTAAGGTAAATAAACCCAAGTAATCATGGAATATGGACAGGCCAGAGGACTGTCTGAAAGAAATCTATCAGCAGTTTTGTGACTCTTCTTCACTTACAAGAAATAAGAACTTGCATTAGCCTAGAAAAGCTTAAATAAACAAATATGTGCTTTAAATTGCTAGTTCTTTTAATTATTCCTTTAATGTTATACTTTTTTCTAGTTAAACTGTGTTAGAAAAACATGTCATGCTTCCAAGCAATTAGATAAGGTATTGGAAGTTAGACTGTGTCAGATAAAGTTGTCATGTATTATAGTAGTCTGATTACTCATTTAAGCAATGCAGCAAGAAAGGGGGTCATCTGTAACTAGATGTGTTAATAAACTCCAAAGAAAGCAACAATAGAAAGAAATCAATTTAACAAATGAATATTTTCAGCAATGAGGCATTAATCCAGAATACAGTTAATCAGTAATTTATAGTCATCATCCTACAAAAGAAAAAAAAAAACGTTTTAAAAACAGGAGCTAAATCATGCTAAATGTTCCCAACAAAATAATATCAGTATTCAAGAAATTGCCTACTTTAAGCAAATGCTTAAAAGATACATATTAGAAATACGGAAAGTTAAACCAGGTAGCAGAAAACAACCACTACTAACAGTGAGTGCTGCAGTTACAGTGTTCATTGCTGGATATTTGTCCAACTTTTTCTGCCTGTATATAATGCAGATGTTTTCAAATATTTTCTTATTTTTAATATCTGCTGTGCTTTGTTTCTGTTACATTGCATTTTTGTATATTCACTTTCTCACTACTCTCTGAATCTTCCTGGATGACTTGCAGGTGCTGGACTGTCAGACTACATTTCATAACTCCTCAGGTTCTACATGATATCCTTTTCTTTATTTTGTCATGCTGTCTTTTAAATGTATACTTTCAATCAGAGTAATACTGAAATAACAAAGTTCAGCTTAAGAAAGAAGGATTGAACAGGCCTATTACAACAAATCATTAAAATAAATGCTAAAGACAAATTCTCCTACCACCCCCAGACAAAAAAGAAAATGGCCTGAGTTTTTTCATTTCTAAGTTTATTTTCTGGTTGGCAGACCATACATTTGCAATTGGAGAAAGAGTTTTATTGCACCTTCATGAGTAAGTATGACAGCCCGTAACTGTTAAAAACAATGGCAAAAGCCATAATTGGCAAAATGCTTAGTTTTGAACATATCCCCATTGCCACAAGTACCTGTGGAGTCACTTGGTTTGTGGGCATCATCCATTACCTTCTCCAAAGAGTCACTGTGTTTATGGGTATCACCTATTACCTGTTCCAATGAGTCACTGCATTTAAATATTCTTAGATCATAATCTTACTCTGTACAGGTTTACACACACACACACACACACACACACACACACACACACACACACACACACACACACACACACACACACACACACACACTTAGAGTCTGTCACTTACCACAGAGATTGATTTCTAGAAATATATATTCTTTAGTGGGCTGGAATCAGGGTCAAACCTATCAGCTGGGGGGTACAATTTGAACCACTTTGAATGGGCTCCCAGCTCCTGCATACCACCCAAACCATCTTGTACCCACTGACCTCCTAGACTTAAGCCCTAGTAGGAAATAATCTTAGGAATATATGCTTCTGTGACATCCCCTCTCTGGGCCAGTAATCAAGGAGCCTGAATCATCACAATGACACCTGAGAGGGATGTTCACTTGGAAAAAATGGATATACCCAGTATTTCCAGATGCAACTCTCTGTATCACACACAGTTTCCCTTAAGAGCATGCAGGGAACTCAGTCCAGGGTCTGGATTTATCTCCCTGTCTCCCTCAAGATCCCCAGTAAGACTCCCCACTAGCACAGCTATAGAGCTGAGTCCTCAGCTGAGTCTCCAAGCCAAATCCTCCAGCACCCTCACTGTAAACCCAGTGCTTCATGTCCCTGCTCCAAGCAGATGACACACGCATTCTTTGAGATTTGATTTTCTCACACACACACACACACACACACACACACACACACACACACACACACACACACACACACACACACACACACTCACACCCCTGAGATTTACTAGCTATGACCCTTCTGCCCATACTATAAGATAGCTACACTGCCACCAGACACTCCAAAGCCAGCTACTCTAAGCCTCTTACAAGGGTACCCAATTATAGTGTGTGAAATTAATATTAATACAAATACAGAATGACATCACATACATCTGTTCATCTGACTTCTGGTTCTCATGCTACCCCCATTGCTAGAAACTGAACCAGAATTTAGCACATATGTGTTACTATATACACAGATAGAGCAATGTTTATACAGTTTCTGGTTGCAAACTTCAAGTCTTTTCAGGCATGAATATTTTTACACCAGTTTTACTGCAATCCTTTCTGTTTGGTTTATAGAGGGACATGTCTTTTTAAATCAAAATGACTTAATAGGGGTGGGTTTTGAGTCTTTTTATTTGTATCTGATTACATTTTATGGTTTAAAACAAAAGCGCTTATATACTCTTCTTGCCAAGGATTATAGAAACATTTTTAAGCAGTCGTGAAGGCTCCTTCATCCTGTGGTGTGGATTACAACTTCTCAGTTGTGCTAAGTCTGCCATATTAGTGAGGACCAGATCTAGTATGGTTGCACCCCTAGTTGGTGTATTGACAGTCTGGTCCAGGGAGTTTGTGTTTTCAAAATGCAGGAATCTCTATGCCTAATACGTTTGGTGCCTTACATGATTCCCAGTTAATAGTGGGGTAATTAAATTTGTCCATAAATATGGTATTAGGTTGGAATTTGAGTGATTACAATAATTTTAAATCATGGTATAGGTTTCCTTGGTCATAGAGGGGGGCCTGTAGCTTGCAAGGAAGTAGTATTGGATTCTTCCTATGATAATTTGAACTTGGAGAAGATCAAGTGCATTGTACTGTCTGACCAGCCTAGAGGTTTATTTATTTTTGATGTTAGTAGTTGTGCTAAGTTTCCTGACATGCGTTGCACAAGACAACTGACTTTGTATAAAAGTTACAAGTTACTGCTGTTATATAAACAGAACCAGCCAGGACTGACGTTTTTCATAGACTCAGAACATACGATTTTATTATGAGAAGCAAATATCCCTTTTTCATACTTCAGGCAGAAAATAGCCCATAATTAACTGAAGTAGGTGCAGATTATGTTAAATCAGTATGCAGCATAAATAAATGAGTGATTTTTCCTGAGAAGAAGCAAGATTATGTGCCCTTCTGCAGGTGCTTGTACTGAGAGCTTTGCACAGTAAGAAGCATTTATTTGGCATCTGATTTATTTCTAGTATTGAGTTTTTTATCTGTTGACCTTGTGTTATACGTATTCACATTGTATAGGATTTTCTTTTGTAGAAGTATTTTTGGGGAGCTTGTGATAAGTGTTAGAACAGGTGTCCTGTTTTGAAATATTGGAAACTGCCAGAGTTTTTTATTATTGGGTGGGTGTGCAGTGTGTTTTGTTCAAGAGGCTGCAATGAATAACATACTCAAATTATGTAGCAGCAGTCGTATGACTCTTGTTAACAAAACTAGATTGCATATAGCATTAAATTCAAGGTTTTGATGGGAACAGTTCCTTGTAGGCTGCTCTCTTGCTGTCTAATATTTATTAACCAAATAACCCACCAGAGCTTGAATCCCTTTATAGGGTTGACTCCCAATGTTTTCCATGTCAGATGGATCTGCTCTGGTAATGGCATTATTCTAGGATTGTATACTTCTCACTGCACTTTCCTTTAGCTGTATTCAGAAATGAAATGTGATTTTAGTTTGGTCTCATTTATTTGGTACGATAATCCTAGGATTTATTTCAGTAGGGATGGAAATCCATTTTCTGGGTTACACAAGTTCAGGTGAGCTACCTTTTTGCCATTTTTGTTGTTCCACCTACCTTGCAGCCATTAGCCCTGTGCTTACTAATCAACACATTCTTTCCATGCCCCTGGGGTGAGAGGCTGCCAGCAGAGGACATCATTCCGGCAGCCATCAAGGCTGGTTCAGCTTGCTGCTTATCTGGCCCTAATCCTCAGCACACACTCAGCTGACCTTCAGGGAAAAATTATGTAACAGACTGTCCATGGAGCTTGTTTCCTGACTTCCATAACAGGCATTACCTCCTAGTAGCCTTATATTACCAAGAAGCATGAACAGTGTTTTTTTCCAACATCCGCCAAAGATATCAAACTAGCCTGCTATGCCCTCAAGTGCATGCAATCCTTACCATCCCCCAGGAGATGTGAGTGGTCTATGCCCTATATGTTCCTTCTACCCGCTGTCTGGCTCCCTCAATGCTAGGTCTGCTAAAAATAACCCTGGCTACCTAGATCACAGTAAGAAATCCATCCCTCTGTGCCACACAGCCAGGTAAACTTTTTCACTTTTCCATTATTAAACAAAATTTAATTATTTGATATGTATGAATGGAGATATCAAATTAGGTTTATGACAGATGTCTGTGCCATTTCCACAGTTTAACCCAAGGTATAAGGTTTACCAATGCACATTCATTCCTTTACCCAGGTGAATTTAATGACCTCATTGCTATGGAATGAAAAGGGGGGATTTGGGGGCTGAAAAGGGATGCATGGAAATTGAGATAGAGGGTAACAGAATTTTTATTTTCAAATGTTAATAGGAATTTTACCTCTGATTATTTTTACATAAAACAACATGAATTTGCAGTTGTGTGCAGAGGTGAAACTCTTTTTCTGTTTGTTTTTAATGTATATGAATATAGTGGGGGTCATGTTTTAAATGTGAAGAGCTGAGACTCTGTATTAATACAACAGCAACAATTTTCTTTTAAAGTCTGGAGTAGTTTTTTTTAGCATTTCCTTACTAACCAGTAGATATTCTCGCTGTATAAAGTGCTTTGATCCCAGTTTCTGGGCATTTTCTGTTGCTGTTCTCAAGCAGGCTTTATGCAGTTTTATCAGCCAGCTGATTTTTTTTTTTTTTTTTAATAATGAATATGGACCAGATTTATAAAAAAAGGTTGTGTGTCAGAGCATAGCTTCTTCATACAGCAGACCAGGGAATGAAAGTTGGGCAGGAATGGGTTACTGTGGATACCCTTTAGGAATATTATAGTGAAAGGCATTCAGCACAAACACCTGAACATGCCTCCTGACACTATGCTAGTGACTTTTTTATTTTTTCACGGAATTATAATACATAATATTAGCATAATTATCAGGTAATCCATATTTCCAGAATTGCATATCAGTGATGGTTGAGAAGTATTGTGTGAAGTTCAGGCATAACAGACAGACTGAGCTATCAACAACACATGAGGGCTAATGGCCAGTGCATAATTAACAGTTCTGGGAGGATAAGAGTGCTGTAAAAGTTGCTAATGCAGTATTGGTAAGTGGAAGTTACAGACTCCAATCAGTCATAGATGAGAGAAGTAGTTCAGAAGGTGAGGGAGGACATGGGCACTGAATACTCATGGACCAAGTATGTGTGATGAAAACCTATGACTCCATTAGTCATGTGGCAGCAAAACAGCTAAGGATTCACTGGGTTAGGGTGGTATATGGGAGCAACCGTGACTACTAACAAAATGGAGAAAGGAGGTTAGGGTGTCCACCGCATGTGTTTAAGCAGGCACTTTGACAGAGGGGTTTTGTGCAGTCAAAAATAAAATCAACAAAAAAAAAACTGAAAAGCCAATAGCAATAATTTTTATTGTTGGGTTTTATGCAATACCAGGCTGGTGGGCATGTCTGTTGTTGGCACAGGGTTAAAAGTATAATCCATTAGATTCTTGACTAACATAAAACAACTGCATACCTCCTGCTATCATGTGCACTTACAGGAATTGTGCATTCACTTGGAGTAGAAGTAATGCTGGCAAAACTGTTAGAGTATCCTAACAACAAACCTCTGTTTTTAGAGTTATGCGTTATGCAAGCTTCGAACAAG
This sequence comes from Protopterus annectens, assembly GCF_019279795.1. Taxonomy (NCBI): domain Eukaryota; kingdom Metazoa; phylum Chordata; order Ceratodontiformes; family Protopteridae; genus Protopterus; species Protopterus annectens. Next base: position 383,050,940 of record NC_056738.1, read on the forward strand.
GGATATGCGCAATGTATACAAGATTTTGTGCTGTGCTATTATTACTAAATATGATGTCATCCTATTGATTATCTTAGATTGTTACATATGTCATGCAAGGGATGGGAGAATTTCATTAAAATAATCACCACAATTCACTCTTTGAGGCTGGTCTGATAACATACCCATTTGGTGCGAAATAATGTTAAGGCATGCAATAGGAGCCTGTAGATGAAGCCAGCCTTTTGAATATATTAAAAGTACACAAAAATCTAAGCAGGTAGAAATTATCAAGGTCATATTGCAAGTCTTTTTACAAGAAGCGTATACTCAGAGGGGTCTGACCCTCAGATTTAATTCATTTTTGCAATTGTCACAATGTAGTGCAATTGAGATCACTAAATCTGGTTGATGGACTAAAATTAATTTTATGTGACCGTATTGTTCTCAGGCCTTAACTGCGGTGGTGGTGCTGCGGTAGCGTTGTTGCCTCACAGTAAGACATTGTCCCGTTCGATTCTCAGCTAGAGCGTCTTCTGTGTGGAGGCATACATGAATGGGGTGTGCCTTCATTGAAGATTGGGCATCAGGGCTGGTAACCCGGTATGTAAAAATCCACTACCAAACATTAGCGGACCTGAGTTCCACTGTGGCGACCCCTAACCGGGAAAAGCCAAAAGACACAAACAAACAAATTGTCCTCAGGCCTTGTTCTGGTCGACTCAGATGTCACAGCAACAGGTGAATAACAGACGGTTCCTTAAACTTTTTTCAGGAGAGACTAATTAAGTAAATGGGCAACTCTTTAAAAGTGTTACATGCTACCGTAATGTTTGTTGGCCTTGGAGTTAGTTGGATTGATTATTAGGGAACATTCTCCTGCATGTGATTTTAGGGAGCTTTGTCCCACTCCAGTAAGAAAACCTTTATCATTTTGACCACTTTTATAGCTATATCAAACAAATGGGCTTCACCTCACCGAATATATTTTTGACATAGCACATCATATTTATTTCCTTAAAATATAATATTAAAATTGATAAGGGCAACAATATTAAGTCTTATCAAAGTAGTATTTGGTGTGTCTGTTTTGGTATTGTGGAATATGACTTGATGTTTTGAAATCCTAATGTTCCGTGCTTCCATAAGTATCCTTAACACTGTCTAGTCTGTGTTGGAACTGCAACTGTTGAAACAGTTGACTGTGCTAACATTAAAGCTTAAGGTAAATTACTTACAGCATATGAGGTAAAATTTCAGCTCAAAGGATCACATGTGTGTCTTTAGATTCAGTTTCAAAATTCAGATTCAGCAGGATGACAGAAATGTAAACTGTAAAACTGCTACTTTACAATAAAGGAATATTGTCATAATATTTGCTGGGCAGTAATTCATATGAGATAGATCCATGGTGCTGTGATGTGATGCGGTATGTTTAGAAATGAAACATTTGTACTCTAATTCTAAAATATTGGAATTGTGCTCTATTTCACACCATAAATGTAACAATTGTGGTGGCTATCACTAAATATCAGAAGTATACTTTGCCCCTCTGTCGCCTCTGAGTAGAAAGAAGTACCAGATTCATCTACTCGACTTATGTTAAATTCTCAGGTTATGCTCTTTTTGTTTCAGAATCATATTGCCAAACTGGGAAATATAAGGGTCCAGAAGAAGAGACTGTGGTGTGTAATTGAAATGTTTGACTATAATTAAGCACCTCAGTTCAAATGACAATTAATTCAGTACAAACTTTACTTGCTTGCTTGTTTATATTACTGTGTAAACTGGTCCACTGAGACCCCTTTTCATTTTCAACCTTGCTACATGCAAAAAGAAACTGATAAAATTGTAAACATAACAAACTAAAATAATATGCACATAAATTACATTTCCTGATACCTTGCATAATACTTTTAGAACAATGAAAATTAGACAATATTTAGAAATAGATTTTATTATCTAATAATTCCATTTGTTCACAAGCAGAAAGTTTGACATTATTTGGAACAGTTTAGTTCTGATGTTGAATATTCTCGCACAGACAAGCACATTTGACTTCCTTGGTGAAAAAATTTGTTGCAAGCATTCCTGAAGCTAAATATAGCAGTGTTCTGTATTAGATCAACAGAGTGACAATTCCACCACTAAGAATCTAGAAATAAAAAGCCCTAGAACAACAGTGAACTCAGAGAAATGGTATTACAAAACTGTTTACAGATTTACTCCTGGGTCTATCTAGTAGAAGCTAGACTGTTGAGTACTGCAGAGCTTTAAGTTTAGTGTTTTGTAAATTAAAGTACATATAAGCAGTTTATCTTTAAATTTCAAAGATACTCAAGCTGGGCTCCATGGGATATATGCAAAACACTTGGCATTATTGGTTTGAATGTACCCATAAAGACTTAAAAAGTAAAAGGTTGTGGGTATTCAGAAGCCATATAGCTGAAACACTGATATGTTCTTAGGGGTCATTTGCATATATCCCATGGGCATTCACTACAGGAGGTTTAAGGCATTTCACAGTGAGAACTTTTGCTTGCCTGGGTCTTTCTTGCAGGTTTTATTGAATGATTTGTTTGTGTGACCTTTTTCCACATTTGTTTTGATCAAATAAAAAAAGGGTTTAGATTATTTTTGTTGTTTAGATGGACAATTTTTTCAATATATGGAACAATGATGGTAGGAGTATTTTTTAATATTATTAATATTATCTTTTCTTTTTATTATTTTCATTTTTCCTTTGATTGTGCGTACTGTTTTCTATAATGGAATCATTTAAATCATACCTCTCAACCGTCCTAAATTTGGTGAAAAATACTAAATTTCTAAGTCAAGTAAGATGTTCCCATGAAGTTCCGCTTGGCACTTGTAAATTATGATTTTTGGGGGGTTTTTTGAGGTGCAGTCAGATGGCAGATTACACCACAATAACCAATGACTTAACAGAGCAATAGCCACATGAGACAGGAAGAGCAGAGAAAAGTACACATGTATGTGTAATTTAAAACTGAACAGGCATTCCACTGATGACTGCATTTTAATTTGTATGAGACTTCTGATCCAAGTGCACAGCTACTTAACTTAAATAACACAGTTTTAGATGGCAAGACGCTACCAGAAAGTGGTAAGAATGTACTTTTTTCATCAGTCCAAACTCCAAAACTGTTGTATTAGGTTCCATTTGCTCTTGCTGGATTATGACCATAAGAAGTTCTGAAATGTCATCCTTGGCATGGAGATTCCTCTGTTTTTTTATTTATTTAAAATATTTTCCTCTAGTGTTTTAATGTCAGTTTCATGGTCCAGGCAGGGCAGTAAGCTCCAGATAGGTGACGGAATATTTATAATTTTATAAAGCAGTCCCCAGAAATGCATATCTCTTAACTGCAAACTAGCCTGGTCACATGCAAGCTTGTCTTCCTTCAGCAGAGACCTTAAAGCATGTAGGCTACCATTCTGTTGAAATGCTTGCAGTACACCAGTTATGAGGCATTTGTAGCTTCTACCATTTTATCTCAGTAGCTGAAATATACTTATTTCTGTTTTAGTTACTTCTGGACAGAATCCTCTGTTGGATATTGTCCTGTAGATTGCTGTCCTGTAACCAAGCATCCAAGTTGTCCCTCAGGAATGTTCCATGACTCCATGCCACTGTTGTTAGACTTAAGTCTAGTTTCTTTGATTTTTTTCCACCTGCCATATATAAAGTTATCACAATTGCCATTTTCCATTTCTTAGGCACTTTTGGATTGGCTAGTGTGTGTTTTTAGTTAATTGGGAGTGCTGCAGTACATAGTCCATGGTTAACTTTATACTGATGGTTCGGTACCTGAAACAATATAAGAGGTACTGAAAAAAAACCCGGAATTCAAATGCAACATTGAAAGTAATTGTGAATTTGTGGTGTTATGAAGAAATGTTCTACATTTGTGTTACTGATGGTTTTGACTGTAACTGTGGTCTTGTAGAGATTACTGTCATGGTGGATGGGGGAGGTGGGGGGTTATAGTGATGTATCATTTTGCTTATATGGCCAGAACAGGAGTGGAAATTGAATGAAAATTCTGAGGGGAGTAGGGATAAATGTACACATTCCCTGTTTATGGAATCATTTAATTGGTTGTAGAGGTCGCATTATTTTGTTTCTAAGCCTTAAAAAATCTATGGCTCATTATCTAACAGAATCATGTCTTTAAACTATTGTTATGTTTTCCCTCACTTTTTTATCTTACCTTCTTATCTAGAAACAGATGTATGAAATTCCATACCAAAATGCATTAATAATTTTCATATACCCACTTGTTTTAAGACGATCAGTGTGCCTCCGTATTTTCCTTTGCTGCTGAATTGACTGACCATCTGCCATGTTACTTTATCCCCATCAAGGTGATGTTGAATGAGAATCTAAGGAACATTCTCTAAATATAATTCTTAGGTCAGGGCATCATTACTCTCTTTTCAATGAATCTGTGGAGATGGAACCTCTTCAAGAGTCCAGTAAATATATATACAGTGTTTGTGCCTTGCAGGTGTCTTGCTAGGCTGTCTTATAATGAACGTTATGTAATAATCATTATCAGATGTAGCTGATGAAATTTCTGTAAGTTAGTCTCATTTGTTAGTGCATGTATATATCATGCTTATTTATTTATTTGTTTTTGTTAGCTGGGATTGAGCAAGGAGCATGGCGTTTATGGCCCCTTTTCAGAGTAAGCTCATACTGTGTGATAAGACAGCCACACAGTAGGCAAACAGGGGCTGAGACAATCAAACCCCACAGTATGCAGCAGCTTGGCCAAAACCTTTTTTTTTTTTTGTATACTGACATGTCATCTTATGATAAAATATTTCTATATTGCATTATTTTTGTCACATTTTTTTAAACACTTGTTTCTGATGGTAAGCTATCCTGTGTTGCTTTTGAAATTGGGAAGGGGTTATGATCAACATGCAGATTTAATGCTAATTAGGTATCCAGAGTTTTGCTTGGGTGTAAATACTTTTCAAGTGCCTTTGCCCAGATATTTTTAGGTCTGTATGTTGAAAGGTATGATTTAAATTATGCCAAAATATAATGAAGGAAAATGTGAATCTTAATGAGAAAATCTGAATCATGTTCTTCTAAATGTAAAGTAATAACCCCCTGACACCCAATAACGTGCTACAGTACTTTCACTTGGCTTTTAATAAAGCTAACCCTTATCTTTTTTTTAAAAAAAACATGAAATATTTTACATTCACATAACATGAACTACCATTATCTCAGACAGATGTTACTTCAGTTTGACATTTCATGCAGTTACTGATGATTTAAAGAACGAATAATTTTTTTGTGAAAGGTCTCCTTTTTGCTTATCCCTATGCTATGTAATTTGTCTGTTAATGCTAGCACAACTCAACTGGTGATGTGTCCTGTCCTTATGTTGCTGGTCATTGAGTAGCCCATTTGAATTTCAGGAGGTACATGAAGTGTAAGATTACTGGCTACTTCTTTATTCAAGATTTTGTTTAGGGGAGAAAGAAGGGACATTGGTTAACAGCTATTTTACTAGCTGCAGCAGCTTGCATTTGTAACAGTATAACATAACTGGCTATACCAAATTATATTATTTAGCTGGACTTCATGAATGTTTCCCATTGTGACACAGAAGTACTAGTGTTATCTACCAATACTAATAATTACATCATAAGGTGGATTACAACTTTGCTACTAGATTGAAGATTTAGTGTGAGCTAAGGAATGCATTTTCTGAATCAAACATTGTTAATGTTAACATTCCATAAAGGTCCATTATTATTTAGGTTTTTCATGTCTGAATTTCCACTAGAGTCAAATATCTGAGAGAGCAAATTTTCCAATGATACAAAGGTCAAAATAATCATGACTGATATTAATGAACAGATTTGTCTTCCAAAGTTCATAAACACCTTCTACAGTTGATCCAAATAAAAACAAATGTTTTCTTTTAATGTATGTAAATTTCAGATTTTACGTTTTGGTAACAGTAATCATGGGTATCCTTGGGCAATCTGTAACTGTATTTTGTCTGAGGTTGACAAAAACAGAGATCTTGGAGTAATTAGAGGCAATCATCTTCAATCTGATGGCAACATGCATATTATCACAAGGAAATGCTACTCATTGATGAAGTACTTCCAGTATTCCATTGTCTGACCAGTAAAGATGAATTTTGTGCTGCAGTTTGTATCTATAGTATCTCAAAACTAGAAAAGATACAACAATCATTTTTCAGACAAATCTTTAAGGTGAGACATCTAAGATATAGATCTAATGACAGAATATATACAAATCTATCCCTAAGATACAAGGACAAACCTGTACAACTTTCTCCATATTCAGCTCATTACATGTTGAGTGAAGGACCCGATTCTCATCTATAAGTACTCTAAAAATAAGATTACAGCTTCTATGCTTGGAGAGGAACTTATGCCCCACCAATTTAGTAGGAGGGATATTAACTCCCTAGTGGAGGTACCAGTAATTAAACTGATCCTCAAAAGGAACAGCTTCCTCTGTAGAGCTAGCAGGGTGTGGAATTCCTTGCATGTCAGTATAAGACAATCTAGTTATCAGATTGCCTTTAAAAAGTTATTAGACACATGGTTTTGGAAAAGGATCTGTGATCTAATATATTTGGGAACAAACTCCTAGATGGTCTCACCTGATGCTTTCAGCTTTTGTAACTGACTACACTGAGCAAAAATGGAGTGTTGAGTCAGTTTCAGGAGAGGCTTTGATGATGCATCTCAAGGACGTGACAGTAGAGATTTTACAGGTTTTAAGAAACATATGGCATAAACCACCAGAGCCTGGTTGACTCTAATGTAGCATATCCTGGAGTCACTTGTTTGTATTTGAAAGAAGAACACCTGAACACCTCATAACTGCAAACAATTGGTAAATATGACTAACTGCTAGGTTGATTTGACTTTCTAATAGATGTAATAATTATCTGAATAACATCTGTTTGGAGTGGAAATGTTCAACAAGTGAGCAGCAACCACTTTGGGGGTCTGATATTTGCTTTCTCTCAGTTATAATGACATAATCAGTGTTTTTGTTCTTCACTGTGAAATCAGTTACTCCATATTTATCTACCGAATGTGTCATGTCACGTCATCTACAGAACATGTCATGTCACGTCATCTACAGAACGTGTCATGTCACGTCATCTGGGATCCTGCAGCAAATATGGTAAAGAAATTATTACATTAAGCCAACCAAAATATCACAGGGAAATTATTGATGGAAGCTGACATATTTTCATATTCTATAGTTTTATTAAATGCTGTGACTTCATGTAATATCTGGAAAACTACTACGTGGACGATAACAATGCAGACCTTAAGATATTTTTAAATCCATATAGAGACCATGCATTTAAAATGTCTCATGATGACTAACTGTATAATGTCAACAAGTCACACTATAACATTTGCATATTAAGAATACTATGGAAAATGTGTATGATAAATTACTCATCCAAATCAATGTATTCATTATATAACTGTAAAATTCCCCAAAGCAGGCAGAAGACAGCTCAATATGAAGCTAAATCCAAAAACTTGATGAACCAGCAAGTAATCATACCAAAAAACTTTATTACAGAGAAAGAACGTTAGTGCTTTCATGGTAATACCATACCACTTCTTCAGACAAACATGAATGGTGACAGAATAACTTATATACAAATGATATCATCTCAAACAGCTTAACAGCCAATAAAACAAACATTCATGTAGCCACATTCTCAGCTTAAAGGCATATAAGGTAGATAATATTTACTAGCATAAAATCTAATAAAAAATAATAATAAAAACATTAGCACAAATAGATAAAACATGAAAGATATTCATAAATAAGTAAACAAACAACAGTAAACACCCTACACCCGTTTATTCCTTAATACAGGCTTAATGTGGACAAGATCATTCAACCTCATAACTAGGTGTGCCCCCAACCTCAAGATCCACTCTCACCACTTCAGTACGAGTCACTATATCACCAGCTCCCAGACCTGGGCTGATCACACATAATACTTGGAAGACAAAGTTATGTTCAGGGCCAGTAGGCAAAACATGTTTCGCTAAGGCACTAAAATCATATTGCTTCTTCATGCAATACACACGGTCCCTAATTCTTTATTTTAAGCTCCTGTTCATCTTACCGACTTACCTGCTAATATATCTGAACTTCTGTTGTCAGTCTGTAAAATATGCCAGTTCCTGGTAACTATATCTTTCACCATATTTACACCATGGGAAAATTTCAAAGCAATGGGAGGACAACAATACCTACAAGATGATCTAATTGATTGCCTATATAGAGCAGAAAAATACGGACACGCTTTACTCTCACGCTCGTTGGTTATTCTGGTGCAAGCTTGATCAACTTCAACTGGGGTATAACCCCTGATGGCAAACTCTTTCTTCAAGTCTGACAAACTTCCTTCAAAGTCAGAAGTAGTACACGACAACCTCAAGACCCTGAAGGCTTGACCTCTCACAATGCTCCCAAACATATGTTGTGGATGCATACTCTGCCTATGGTGTGAATATGATGAAAGATAGTTATCAGGAACTGGCATCTTTTACAGACTGACAGCAGATGTTCCAATATATTAGCAAATGGCCCTAGATTTGTATATAAGAACCACAGTAATTTAAGGCAACAGTTATGGTTTCCTAGACATGTTATGTCTGGATCCCAAGTTTTGATGGGTATATCTGAATGTCATAAATGCAATTTTTGTCAGTTTATAGATAAGTCTAGGTTCTTTAGGCACCCTGTCACGGGCTACTTGTGGAAGTTGTGGGCATCTGCTGATTGCTCCACCAGGAATGTGGTTTATTTAGCACATTGTCAGTGCTGTTATAAATTCTACATTGGTAAGATGAACAGGAGCTTAAAAGAAAGAATTAGGGACCATGTGTATTGCATGAAGAAGCAATATGATTTTAGTGCCTTAGCGAAACATGTTTTGTCTACTGGCCCTGAACATAACTTTGTCTTCCGGGTATTACGTGTGATCAGCCCAGGTGTGCAAGGTGGTGATATAGTGACTCTTACTGGGTTGGTCGAGTTAGAGTGGATCTTGAGGTTGGGGGCACACCTAGTTATGGGGTTGAATGATCATGTCCCCATTAATCCTGTATTAAGGAATAAACAGCTGTAGGGTGTTTATTGTTGTTTGTTTACTTATTTATGAATATATTTCATGTTTTATCTATTTGTGCTAATGCTTTAATTATTATTTTTATTTTTTATTAGATTTTATGCTAGTAAATATTATTTACCTTATACGCCTTTAAGCTGAGAATGTGGCTGCATGAATGTTTGTTTTATTGGCTGTTAAGCTGTTTGAGATTATGTCATTTGCATATAAGTTATTCTGTCACCATTCATGTTTGTCTGAAGAAGCGGTATGGTATTACCGTGAAAGCACTAACTTTCTTTCTCTGTAATAAAGTTTTTTGGTACGATTACTTGCTGGTTCATCTAGTTTTTGGATTTAGCTGCATACTGAGCTGTCTTCTGCCTGCTTTGGGGAATTTTACAGTTTTACAGTTTCGTTTGGTTGCTGCAGTTGGGTTTGTTTTTGGTATTCATTATATAGTAGATAGATGTAATAATACTTGTTTCAGGATGAAAAGCTGCATTTTTGCCAAAACTATAGAATGAAAATGTGCATCTTCACCAGAAAATAGGAAGCATGCTGTTCTGAATTTAAAGTAATAAGCTCCACACAGCTTAAGTGATTGCAGTACTTTTGATTGGCTTTTATATGGTGTTTGACTCAGTGGATATTGATAATGACTCAGTGCATACTGATAGCTGAATCAGTAAATGATCATTTGTGATATGTGTTTATGATCAAACTAACAGAATGAAGACTAAGTTACTCTCAAAGGACCTATATTATAAGACCGAAAGTGCATATATGCGAGTACGTAAAAGTCGACACATAATGCACAAAACCTAAAAATAGCGAATGGCCACATAAGCAAATTGTTCCCTAGGGAAAAAACTTACGTGGCTGTTCGCTAAAACATATTATTTAACATCATAAACAGGTGGGGGCTTCACCCCCACACCCCCTAACTAAATACACCAACTCCGAAATCGCACTATAGGGAAGGAAAGGGCAATTCTGTGAAGTTGGCCAACTATTTCCTTGCTTTATGGCATATTCATTGAATCGCTTAAATGCGATTCGATGAATATGTGTTGCTGTTTCTGTATTCGTTCAGAAGCATTTTCGTGCTTCTAATATAGACCCACTCTAGAAATATGACTAGGTCTGAGCCAAGAACCACTGTACAAGTGGTAAGATCAATTACCTGGGCTCCATTTCAGACTTGACCACTTAATGGTGCTTCACATTTCTTCAGCGTAGCATTTCTAAAGTGTGATCCCTCTTCTTAAATTGAGATAATAAATAGCCTTTTTTGGAATATTCTGCAGATAAAGAATATGATGTCGCCATACCCCTCAAGTGTACAGATTTTTGCAGAAAATCCAGATTTTTGGTTTGTTCTTCATAAAATTTGTGTTTTTCTGGCAAATAACGGATAATCCGAGGACTGACATCACTAAATCATTACATACATTTGAGTTTCAGACTTCAAATCCTTTAGAAAATGTATGTTAAAACAAACCCTGTTACTCTAACAACTTTATAAATTTGTAAGAGCAATATTTAAAACATGTCCCTATTTTTGGGCCTTTGTCCCTCCATTTTGTCATGCTTTGTCCAGATTTCTTGTACTAAGAGGTTGAGAGGTGTGGGTGTCACTAAGACCAGCTTTGGTCTAAATATCACCAAACAAAGCATATCATTGATCTTATGCAACACAGGGAAGTGACTAATAAAGTAAAACTGGCTGTACTTATTGGAAAACAAAGTGCTATTAGGAACTGCAGCGTTCCAATTTCCATAAGCATATGAAGTTCTTGAACCTACTTTCTTGCCCCTAAATAAACTACAGTAGAGGTTAAATGTTCCTCCTACAAGACTTTAACTCATGGCGAATGCCCAAACTTCTCTGTTCCTACTGTTACAACTAGTCAGGTGTAAAATCATTTTCTTAAACAAAAACCTGTGTCAGAATTAGCATAAGGTTCTCTCTGGAGTTCTTGGCATCTGCTATTACATGTCCTATAGCAATATTAATCAGTTGTTCTGTTAAGAAAGGTCTCAGTCTATCTGCTTGGAAAAGGGTAACTATTGTACCCCTAATAAAAGTGATACATCACCGGCCCTAAGGAACTCAAGACCTATTGCCTTGTTACCCCTTTAAAACAAATAATGGAAAATGTTTGTAGTTACAAGCCCTGCAATACCTAAAGTTTTACAAACTATTTTCTGAGACGCAATGTACCTTTAGAACAGCAAATGGACAGAAAAATTCTTGTTTATATCATTCGTCACATATATGTCTCACTAAACATCAATAATATCATTTTGACGCTCTTTTTAGACCTATAAAGGGCTTTTAATATGGAATTTCTTACATAACTAAATATTCTGTATAGCCCAAATCTGTCACTCAGTGGTTTGCTCATTACACAGAAAGCAGGCACCAGTCTGCAAGGTGGAACAATCTAATCTCCCCTCCACTTGCAGTGATACAAGAGGTCCATCGTGGCCCAGTTGTAAACCTTCTGTTATACACAGTTTTCATTAATGATATGGAAGTCATTGCACAGCTTTCTACATGATACAAAATACATATGATGTAACCATCACACTTGCTGAATATCCAAACACAAACAAGGTAATGGTCAGTAGTACGTAGTCTCTGGATACTATTTCCAAAAATATTCGCCACAAACACATCCAAAGAACTACTCAACGGCTGCATATAAAAGCAGTAGATTTATTGGTGAGCTCTTTCGTGGTGTTGAAACACCACTTCTTCAGACCTAATAAAAACTAAACTGCACTCTACTTAAATACCACTCAATCATTGACACGCCCAAACCTTTTCACATGTCATCATTCAACTATATGCTAGTTAAACTCACACTACCTAAAAGCAGAGTTATACTCAGTAAGCATATACATACTGACACAAAAATAAACACAAAATAAAAATAAAAACACATCATAATAAATACATATCCGATGTGCAACATCTTTAAGAACATACAAACAATGCAAAAAAGACATTGTACTAACTTCATTAATGTGCACTGCAGAAAAAGACAAATGTATCAAGGCAAAACTCCCTGTATAAGCAATGCTGACAAGCCTACTAAAAAATGCAACATTATATTCATAACAGAATGTTATTGTCCTAAACAATATATAGTCATATACAAGAGTTCAAAACAGCATGTTTTCCTATGTAGCGGTCTGGACTTCAGTATGGGTTTGGGGGGTACCTTTTCATTCAGCTCCCTCCCCTTGTCTGCTCGAAGCCTCAATATCCACCTGCTCTCTGTTGTTTCAGTCAAATTCACTATATCACCACCTCGTTCATTACCATACACCATTTCTATTGCCTGAAACCTAAAACTGTGACTGGTATTACTTTATTTCTGGTTGATACTAAGGTACAGCACAACTTCATGTCATCATAATCATGGCCTTTAGCTGTTGGGCATGCTCTTTGTTAGCAAAATGTCACGATGTAGGTGATCTGGTACCCAATTCCACTTCAGCAGATGGCCTTAATATAACTCCACTTTCAAAGGCTCTGGAATTCAGGTACTGTAGTAAACTCTTATTATATCCCCAGGAGTTTTTGCTGAGAATCATCACAGAGATGACCTCCAAATAACTTCTGTCCTGAACAAAACCAACAAAAACTATAATGTGTTTACAGGGTCAAAACATTTCTTTTCTCTAGTGCATTTACTCAGAAAACCTGCTCACTATCTTCCAGCTGCCACTACTGTACAAGCTTTATTTAAGATACAACAGAATTTCCACATTTGCCTCAGGATATCATGGAAAATACAGTACCACCTTTAACTACATATAATAAACTGGCCTTAGTTTGAGCATCATCTTTCTTCTCTACTGCTAAACACTGCCAAAAAACTGATCCACACACTCAATTTCCTGATAATGCTGGCACATTTACCTAGCATAAGCCTCAGACTGTGCTCCAGGCCTCTTCTGTTTTTCTTATATATGTCTTCAGATCCTCAGGTAAGTAGGAAATATGTGTGTTGCTGAAGCTTTATAGTCAAGCTTTGGAGCAATGTTTCTGTTAGTTTGTGGTCTATCTCGAAACCTTTTGAATTTAAGCATGTAGGAGAACTCATTAGATAATGTAAATGTAGCTGTGGTATAATATCCAATTCTTTTTTTTTCATTTACTGCATTATCTAAATTGTTAAAAGTAAAAATGTGCTGTTGTTCCTATAGTTGCTTTACCTAATTATATCCATTTCCTTTTTTTTCATTTTCTGCATTATCCAAATTGTTAAAAGTAAAAATATGCTGTTTTATTTGGGCTATATTTGTATCTATTCTGTCAGTTGATCATTTGATGATAATTAAATATGAACAACATGATCTAAATCCATCCACAACCCCTACTTCCAATTTTTCAGTTATCAGTATACAAGACTAATAGTGGATTGTATATGTTTTTGTCTATTTATATGTAATAGCATATTTTATAGATGTTTGAATCTATTCTCCTTAGGTCTGTGTGAAAATGAGATGAACATTTCTAGCCAACTAATGTAAATCATCCAAAACCCTTATTTCCCATTTTTACATATGGGTCGAGGTGTCACTTTAACAGTGACAATCATTTGCAGCCAGGGTTCATGCCACCAAGTGGCCAGCCCTGCCACAGCTGTTCTTCTGTAACACAGTCACATGCACACTGACACCTATGGCCAATTTAGAGTGCCCAGTCCAGCTACTGCATGTCTTTAGAATGTGAGAGGAAACTGGAGCATCCAGAGGAAAACCACTTATATAAATAGCTAACAATAATTCAGAATGTTTCTAATTAGGAGAACTAGACAGTCTGCATTGCTGTTTATCTCAGCACTAGATCCAAATATTATGTGTTTGTACCATGGACTTTTGCTTCTAATATGCATAGAAACCAAAAGGACGTGCCTTACTGCATTATATTTACCAGTGATATGTTGTTAAATTCCCAAGATAACAATGATATGCAATGTGAATTAGGCACATTATAATAATGACAGGATGGATATTCTTCCAAATAAAACAAGAAAAAATGGTACAGATCAAATCCAGGAACTATGGAGACTCAAGGAGCTTAGCATATATAATGTGCAAAAAAAGTGATAGAGGGTGTTCATACCTAAAACTTTTAAGTACCAGAAGGGAAAAATGAGATGCATAAGAACAAGAAGTCACAATGTGATGCTGCAACATAAATGACTAGGTGATGCTCAAGTAAATGCTATTTTACAGGGAGAGTAGAAGATGAATGGTGCGGACCTCTTGATGAAACAGTAGTGTTGAAAAATAATGCAGCAAAGCTCTAATGATTATTATTGAATGGACATTAATAGAAACAATTTATCTAGTTATTTATTTCTTGTACTTGTTGACCAGGAAAGTCTGACTGTTTGTAAAATACCATTTTTGTGGAGGCCTGGGGATAATAGCTCCAAAAAGCACATGCATGAATAAGAGGTAGTATCTAAACATAACAGATGAATATACCATACGTCTGTCAATCACTTACCACTTAACATAGTTTTAATGCTGTTTCTGGTGGTGTAGCTCTGCCTCTGATATCTGGGTTTTGTACCTTTACTTTATATAGCTCAGTCTTCCACAAGTACCCCCTCATCAGTGAGGTGATACTGTAGTGTGTTCCATCTCTGGGCAGGTCCTCTTTCTCTATGTAAGAAAGCTTCTTGGTTATCCAAGTTTGAATCATTCCATTGACCAAATAGGGGGATGCTTACATGTGTGCCTATCATACTATTATTAAACCACTTTTTTTCTAATGCATCTGCTTTGTCCCAGGGCTGATAGTACAATAGCTCTGTGAGCATGAGTGCACAGTCCTGTGTATACATCACAATGAGTGTGTTTGGTCTGTGTACCTGACCCTAAATGTTGTCTCTCTCTTTGGTCACTAACAGTAAGAAATACAACAGTAAATGATCCTTCATCCCTCCCCAAGACAGGTGATCTGAGCATCAGTATATGATTCCTCCTCCTCCAGCTGACTCCTTGTCTTCTGAGGTCAAGGGATGTGCTTGGGTCATTGGCTGCTATGATAATTTCTTTTTACCTTTGTTATGATGCTGTGCACCTACTGACCGTCAGGAGTATGGCTACTAACCACATTTATTTGTTCCGTGTGTGTAGTCAAGAACTGACTGCATCATGACTATCATTCAGGCAGCCTTTAGGAAATTTTCAGATGTTTGCTTAACCTCACTCCCTTGGTGGCTAACACGCATGCCCATGAAGTCAGGATCTGCTAAACCATCCCCAGAGCACATGCATAATTCCTCACAAGCATAATGCTAGCTATAGTAAATATAGATTTCATGACATCACCACAAATATGTCCTCATATATTGAGGGCTGTAACACCCATCCTCTAGTGAGTCTCTGCAATACATCAAATGAGGCTACTTTTCTCCTGAAAAATGGGTAAGCTGAATTTAGGCTCTCACTTTCACCCTCACAGGCTGACTTCACTAGATCCTGAGTTGCTAATCAATCTCTTGTCATCAGGGTCACAGTAAAGGTTTATCCAGCTGTACTGCAGAGCTGATTACCTTCAATGTGTTATTTTAACAAGGCTGCTATGAAAAACACCCAGCAGCATGTTGCAGCTTAAGCACAGATTGCATAAGTAAATAACATGCACCTATGTTGTATATTCAAATAGCAATCTAGTTTGGCTAGATATAATTGCTCTTACTTCTACATACATCATTGGTTCTAGAATCAGACATCTCTAATGGTCTCTCATCTCCTTTAGAGCTACCCATCCCAATGGAGTGGCAGGTATACAGATATTTATAGGCCTCTGGCTGAGTACTCTACAAAAGGAATCTGTATCCCTATATACGTGGGTTCTAAATGCAATTGTAAGCTGCATAAAGAAAAATAAACTGTGTGTGTGCATATGTACCTAATAGCTATTTGGTACATTTAACCTTCTTGGAGACTGTTGGAGTGATGTTTGATAGAGTACCATCTCCTGACTCTGTAGTTCTACTAAGGAGTTCTGTGCTCACACAAAGAATGATGGAGATACCTGGAAGAACATGATAGGAAGAACGCATAAAAGCTGATTTTTATTTTTGGACTTGTGTGCAAGTCATTGCTTGTCCATAATAAGCATGCCTTTCAAACACAAGACAGCTCACAGGGCACTTGTGGTAGCATGTTGGTCCTCCAGATCTGGCAATATCAAATCCATGAATATACAATCAGTTTCGTTGAGGGCAGTTATTGCAAAGTTGCTCAGAGTTTCACTTATTTGGGTGTACTACAACTGATATCTTTCTTTCTTTCTTTCTTTCTTTCTTTCTTTCTTTCTTTCTTTCTTTTCTTTTTTGTTTATTTATTCTGCTTCTTCTCATAAATCAGAAAACCCAACAAGCATTCCAGTGTTAAATCTTGTTTGTTCTTGCTTATTTGAAATGCAGTTAGAGGTCACCTTGTACTTTACTGCTGGCACAGCTGCTGTAGGATCATATATTCCTTTTTAAGGGTGTTTCTCTTTTTTCACTGTTGCATAATTGGAGTTAGCATACCTAAGTAAGAGGACTTAAGGTGCATTCCCTCCACGTGGGAGAATTAACTATTTTTAGGAAACATGAAAGATTGTGGTACATTGTTGTTTATCATTATGGTTTATTTATCATTACTGCATGATTCAGTGCTTGAATTTCTGATGTTAATGCATAAGTCAGTAATTGGCACTTGAGCACTTTAGGCCAAAGGTCGATGACTGACTTTAGAGCTATGCCATCTGGCCTGATGCCATATTTGTAAACAAATGGGCCAAGAGAGGTGGTGACTATTCAAATATCCATTATTTAATAGGGAGTTAAAAAAGATGGTCTAAATGGTGAATGGATTAACCAGAAAACTCAAGCAATGTAGTAAGGGTGTTCGGTAAATGGCTAGAATATTTTTCTGAATGGGATGACTTAAATTTACCTCCAAAAGAACCAGGATATGTCAAGAATGTCAAATCCAAACAGATCCAATTATACACCTCAGCAGTTGTGGCAGTGCAAAAAAAAGCTATGGTGAAAAGGGACTCACTGCTTGCCTGGTTGTTAAACCTAGGACAACTGGATATTTGTAAAAGATTTATTAACAAATGCAAAGATTTGTAGGTTTCCTTGCCAAGCTTCTGAACTGCTGTAATCTCATGTTGATATTTTCTTCTACCTATTTACATATCAATATTATTTTTGAAGGATGCTAATAACTGACTTTTTTATGTTATTGATATTTATTTTTAAAGTAGGTTCCCTGATCTAATGTTAACTCTCCCTGGTGTGTTCTAGGCATAAACTTTGAAACAGAACTTGATCAGATATTTTCTTATAGACCAGATAGAAGTCACATGTTAGTAATTTATAAGAAACAGACACAAAATGGGTACTCTTACCCTTGCGAACAACAAACTGTCCAAAATTAACACGCTGTATTATTTGAGTAGATACATTTTTTATGCATATGCATCTTTTAGTTCATGCATCTTCACAACCATTTGTTGTTACAATATCTTTGGATGTAATGTTTGTTATATGTATATCTCTGGTATTATATTTGGTTCTTACCTTTATGCCAGTTGATTCATATAATTTGGATATGCTTCAATATTGTAGGTTTAGACATGTTTATATATGTTAGATTATGTGGCATAATTCATGTAGGCAGTCTATTTATTTATATATTCAGTTCTACTATTATTTTTATACCTCATGCCCACATTCACTTAAAGTATTGAGTAGCATAGCATTTTAAATAAGAGTTTTTAAATATGATTAACCATTAATTTATTAATATTTATTCATTTTGTAAGCAATTCTGACTATTATGTATTCTAGTTATGAGTTGTATTTTATTAATTATGTATTAGTAATGTTCAGATCCATTGTAGAGTAAGAGATATATATTTTACATAGACATTGCAACCTGTGGATGCTTGATTATGTTAATAGCAGATTAAGAATTGATTGCATTCATTAGGTAGACTAATTAAACAATTAACTAATAACCAATGGTGTATATAAACTGAAGGCAAGGTTAGTAGTTTAGATTCTGAAGAAGTCCAATCTTGTTGTACAGTGTTCGCTTCTGTGTTGGAGTGGAAATAAACTGCTTGCTGCTTGGAACTCTTTTAAAATTAGGAGGACAGCCTTTATTGCAACCTACAGCATGTTAATTTTGGACAATTTATAAGAAACAGAATATAACACCTGTTTCCAAAACCTTTCTAAACGGTTAGTTTCACAACTCTCTTATTTTTTCTAATAAGGAATCATTGTACCTTTTCAAGTTCTTTTAGGCATCTTGTAAGGATACAGAATGCAGCACTGTATTCAATAACAGGTCTGATCACTGGGGGTATAAAGTGGTACAGTGGTTTCCCTGGAGCAACTACACATGCTATTTGGAATTTGATGGGTTACAGAATATGCTTTTCTAAATGTTAATAGGTATGCATTGGTCAAAATTTAAATTGTTGTCTACCATTGTTCCTAGATCTTGAATGATGGTGTCATGTTTACTGATTTGTACATTTATTTTGTAATCATAATTTATGGGTTTTTTTTGACAAGTCTTATGACGTTACATTTGCTGACATTAAAAGTGAGGCCATTACTACTGCTCTAAGTATGTGTTTTTGTAGGCCGTCTTGGAAAACTTTAGCATTGTTTATTGAAGTAATGATGCTACCTAGTTTGCATACTTCAACTTGTGGCTAGCCATAGCCCACTTCACACTTTTAAATCTAAGAATAATAGTTCAAGTAGAAGAGACCTCAGCAGAATGTTCTGTGGGTTGCCACTGGTGATCGCTGTATGGATAACAATATACGCACCTCCCCCAGACTTGTTTGACCCTGTTGCTAAACTAGCACTTCATTATTGCATGGTGTATGGATTTACAATGATTTTAATTTATCAGCTTTTTCAATTAATCCCTTTTGTTAAATACCACCAAAAGCTTTAGCAAGGCCAATATAATCAGTACGCATCAGAAGATTTAGCAGCCAAAATCTGTCCAAATCCATACTGCTGGATATCTAATGTAAGTGAGTAGCATGTGCCATTTTTGGATAGGCTACACTATGAATTTCCGTGATTCTGTATAGAATACTTGTCAGGCTGATGAGCCTACATTTTTGTTCTTGCAGTTTATTTGACCCACCCATCTTTTGTGAATAGGTACCGCAGCAGCATGTCACCATAGGCCAGGATTATGTCCATATTCTGACATTTACTCAATGTGATTGAAAGTTTTCTTGATTCTTTCCAATGGAACTTAAGATTTTAATTTTAATTGGGGCAGCAGTTATCATGTTTGTCTTCATAGCACTCTGACATTCTTCTTGCATTTTGGCATGCTAGCATGCTAAAGTTTACATTAAATTTTCCTGCAAACTCATTTATTATAGCCTGTGGCTTTGCGATCACTTCATTCTTTCTTGATACTGTTACATTCACAATATTCTCCTTTCATTTACCTGATGAAACATACGAATACCTTATTATTGTTTTCAGTGTCTGAGACTATACTGAGTTAATAATTAAATGTGAAAGATTTGCTAAGAAAAGTAAATTATTTTCTGTATTTTATCTAATGTAGACTTGCTCTTATTACAAACTAAATAGTCTCTCTTTTTCTATTCTATACCTTATTAATTCTGTGATTCCATCGAAGATATGTTTTGGAATTAGTTGCATATTTATGTCTTACTAGTATGTGCCCATGAATTCAGTATTTGAGTCATTGAAGAGTAGCATCCTAGTCTCTTTTTATAAATATGCAACTTATGGCATCATAATTTCAATTGGAAAAAATCTATGAAAGATGACTTATTTACTAATGCATTTGATTTTGCCCTTCAGTTAAAGATCATACTTATTATGATCTGTCATTAACTACAGAGAATATAACCATTTGTATGGAACAGCAAGATCCTAGATTTGTCAGGATGATATCTAAGATATTGTTATACCAATTAATATTTTTCACTCATTTTTCAGATTGCTTTGCTTTACATAGTTAATTAATATTTGAACTTTTTATTTGTCACTTATTAGTTTACCCAGTCAATGTTTTGGGTGGTTAAAATCCTCCATAAATAATCTAGTTTTACAGATTTTTGCATCATGAGCCTAGTAAGGAAATCTTCATGCTTTGCAGATGATGTACACTGTATGTTGTACTTCCTACAGTTTTATAATATCACTCATATTAACTTTTGAATGAGGAAATTTCTAGTCCTGAGTCATTGTGCTGGGTCCTGCCTTTTAGATACACTTCTACAAAGTCTAAGATACCATCACTTATCGTGTCCAATCTTCAACAATGAAATGAGACATACCTTTGAATTTGAAAGATGCATTTTATATTTTTAAACCATGTTTTAGTAATAATACACATATCAGCATTTCCCAAGAAAAAGAAACTTCTAAGCCACTATTTATTTTTGTTGTTGAAACTTTTGGAATTTAGGAGAAACACCTTCATCTGTGATTTCTTAACTTATTTATCTTTTTCTTGGAATGTAATGAAGATTTTAAATAAAAAAGACAAGATGTAGATGGAAACTATCCTGTTCATTAGAGCAGCATGGCTGTTTTACATCTCAATCCACACACACTGACTCCCATCTGTGCTATCATGTTCTTAGCCACTGAGTGATTACCAACAATACGTCATGATATTTTGGTACCAAACAATGTGATAATGAAACTCTGCTGCTTACCCAAAATATGTGATACAAACCCATTGATGATTCATGAATATTAGAAAAATCAGTAATTCAGATTAAGAACAAAAATCCACGTCTTCATCCAACAAAACTAAAAGTAATCTGGAATGGACTTCCACTGATATTTTTTGATAGTGTTCAAGGTTGTATGGGAAACAAAAGGCAGGGGAGCAGTAATTCAGTAATACTGGGAATTATGACTTCTCTGCATCTGAAGATAGGCTATATCAATTTTCACAACCTTATTACATTGGAAACTACTTCTGTAGTTTATACCTAATTAATTATTGCTTGGTCCCTTAAGAATATTTCAGAGCACTAAGAGACAATATACACATTTGTTTCATTATTGTAATTCTTTTTCAATTTTTGCATGTGCTCAATACATATTTTTCTTTCTATAAAAAAGGTTGTCATGTTAGGTCTGTCATCTGTCAGATTATTTTTCCATAACATATATGAGTAGATACTACAGTTTAAAGTATGCGGTTAGAATAACCATTGGTTTTGTAGTTCTAAGAGAAGAAGTTAAAATGTTCATATATTATACGTATACTGTCTTAAGAGATAGGATAGAGCTAGGTGGTCAATTTGAAGAACTGGATCTACAATGAAATGAAATGAATACATTTTTGGATATTTCCTAGTTATCATATTAACTTGCTGAATAATACCTGCAAATGAAAAGAACTTCTTTGTCTGCAAACATAAACCAAGTGCTGGATAGGATTGTTAAAGTAAATGGACATTATTGTGTGGATGGGTCAGGAAAACTGTTATCTAACCAAATATAGAAGATTAATAATGTTAATTACATAGAAAATCTAATATATAAGCAGAATAGTGTTATACCATCAGAAGAGGATATAAATGTTTAAATAAGGAATACTTTTGTATACTTGTATGGATATGTTTGGGAAAAATATTCAAAGAGCTTAGGTAAATGTATTCAGGCTACTATCCTAGAGCAACTTGATGAAGAGTTTTGGTATTCCTGTAAAAGAAACTAAATGTATTTCAGATATTACAATAAAGAGAAATCCCTGATCCTGTTTTCCTTATTACTGGAATTAAATGAAATCCCTAGGTTTCTGGGATATGACCCCCAGTCCATAATGAGTTTGACCCATATGATTTTAATAAGAACATATGGCAGCTCATGTCTGTGTATTAAAAGCTGGCTGTAAAATTATTGTTGAAACATTGATTAGAAGAAAGTCAGATAGCCTCAGTAATACTATTTCATCCTTACAGTTTGGCTTTGTACAGGAGAGAAAATGTCAGAGGCTGCTATTCTACTGCAAGTAATTATACTTGACTAAAATCAAGACAAATGAAAAGAAAACATTTCTGAAAAGTGCAATGACATTTGATATAATCATTAGGCACTGTTCCTTTCAAACTTTGAAGTATATATAATGATCCTTTAAGATTGTATAAGAAAACTTAAGTTATTTTATCAGTTAACAAAATACAACTAAAACTTTATACATAAAATGAGAGGTAAGTTGGGGATACCCCCATCCCCATCCGTCTTTTTCTTTCTTATAAATATTTTTACTATTTAAAAAATTGAGTATTAAATAGAATGCGGTTTGGAACTAGTGTATGTTTCATTCTTAGTTTTTGAAGATGATATGGTAATTATTTGTAATAAATATGAACATTAAGCTAATGCTTTCTGGAAACTTCTTCTAAGAACTCTGACTTATAGGCTGCAAAATTAGTCAAGAAACATATATTAAATTAATAATAAAACCCAGTGTTTTGATACAGCTAATGAGACTGTATCTGTAGTAGAACAGCTGCAGCTTTTGTGTATATGGATTACAGTCACTAAATCAAAACAGTAAAAATTAGCAGATCTGTGGTGAAATTATGAAGGCTCGTTATGTCATAATATAACAAATGAAAAAAAACAATATGAATAAAATGCACACACCCACTTAAAATTAAAATTAAAACAACAGAAAAGCTTTTCTGTGGGGTAAAAACTTACAACACTCCCTCATGTAGATGGTAATGCCATAGCTGCACAGCTGTGAAAAAAGGAACATGCTTGCTCTAGTTTATAACATTCCACGGCAGAAAATAGTGTAGTAAAACTGCCTCAACAGCAAAAACAACAGACAGTACTCCTACGTCCTTTACTTCTTTTCCTCCATAATCAGCATATACCACCAGGGACCACAAACTTAAATGATGGACTTAACCAAAACATAGTAATATGATTGATGGTCACTTTTATTTACCATTTGGTATTTTGTGGTATGATGATTTCAGAGTGGATGGACATGACTGGAAGGAAATTATATTTTGCCAGTGTCAATTGAATCAGTATCTTCAAAACTTAAGTTAAATTTAGAATAATAATATCCTTTTTTTAGTTTTTTCAAGATTAGTCAAAGTAGTTGAGTTTTTTACCTTTAATTTTGTTTATGTTATACCTTTGTTCCACCACATACGTCATGACCTCTGCATATCATGAGATTGTTAATAAAATGGCAATGGTAGAATGGTTTATGGAGATGTCAGTGGTGAATGGTGACCAAACTTACACTTCATACACTAAGATGCATGTGACTGTTACTAAATTCAGAGAGATTTTGTGTATGCATCATCAGGCATGCCATTTAAGTGATCAAATGAAGATTTTGTTTAATTATGGGGGAGGGAATATTAGAACAATTTAAGTGGACTCTATTAAACCTTTCCAATAATTCTGTAATTTAGTCTCTGATATCTTTCTTTGCTAAGATTAGGCTATTGTATAATTTGTTTCTGATTCCATAGTATAAAAACTTTTTTGAACAGTTAAGCACATCAGAAAGCATATTGAGTGAACAGTGTTTCCATTAATAGTCAATATTCTTACAGTGAAGTATGGATGGATCAAATTAATCAGTTTATCTAATGGAGATAAAGCTTTAAGACATGCACTCAAAAAGTGGGATGATTATGTAATGGATTTTAAAATTGGATACTAAGACGAAGTGATACTGAAAGATTAGCAGTTACTCATTTAAAGCTGTAGAAAGATTGTTATATAAACTTTATAATAAGAATACCTTGAATGAAGATGAGAATTTTTGAAGGATAGAAATGATTATGCACGCCACATGCATCATCTAAAAAAAAACTAATGTCTTATATAGCAATGCAATGTAGGTAAATAGTATTGTTTAATGAGAGATATTTTAATACAATATAAATGCTTACAGGAGTACATTGTATATCCAACAGATGCTGCTTGGCAAATTTTAGTTCCTTTTCTGCCTGCAGACATTGAAATGAACCTGAAACAAGCAGTATTCACTTCTCATGGAAATAACAGAGGTCGGTGGCAAAATGATAAACTACTTCCTCATTTAATCGGTCTTCCCATCAGAACCAAAAGTCTCATACTGCTTGTTGACCTAGTCTATATTGAGCTAGCTTATACTGACCTAGCTTAAATTGAACTAGCTTATATTTCAGATATGTCTCAAAATATGTCTCAAAAATAACAACATGTCTGCACACTGTCCTGACAACAAAGAGGTATTTGTTATCAGAATGGAGAGCTCCATTTCCCAAATTCCCTGACAGATACAGTGGGGCGTTTTATACAGTATGTTTACTGTTGGTTATAAAATTGGTATATCTAATTGTTATTTTCAATGAGTTTAGTATTTTAGAAATTCTCTTCCCTTTTCCTTCTTGCTCTTTTACTTATATTTGAATTGCCTTAACCTCCATTTTAGTTCTCCTTTGCTACTTGTGTTCCCCGCGTGTTTGTATGTTTTTCCAGTGCATTGCTAGAATAGCTTTACAAACTTGCATGCATTAAAAAAAACTTTTTTGCAATTTTCATTTCATTGTTAAAATATAAAACAAGAAATTCTCTTGTTGAACAAACAGTGACTACAACGTGTATTGCAGACCAATATTTGGCAGTCTTTTTCAATACATATGACCTTCATAGCTTGACTTTAGAGATCTGTTGGACAAGAAAGTTTCCATTAACAACGAAGTATCAATGGCACTGTTAGCGAATTGAACTCGTTTTTGCTTTTGTCCTCGCTTGATATTGATAAGCTTCCCCTGGTAACGTATTATATGCCGTGACTAGGAATGCGCTCATTGGCTTTCTGTTTTCTTATATTATTTGAAATAAGTGATAAGCTTTAAATGATTCAGTACTATGTGTGTGTCTGTGTACGTTTCTGTGTTTAAATATATTTTTAATTTCCCAATGAAAACATGGAACTTCTGGGGTTTTGTAGTACACATTTTAAGGTGATGGAACACCTGCAATTTCATTATTTCGTAAAGTTTACACAACCTTTTTAAGTTGATCAGACACCTGCAATTTCATTATTTCATAAAGTTTACACAACCTATCTATGAGCCTCATCTCATGAACTATGACATTTTCATTATGCAGAGTTGTCCAAAGTGTAATTTCACAAAACAAATGTGAAATTACTTTTTTAGATAGACTTGCAAAATAAAAGTTGTGTCATTCATGAGTTATATTATAGATAGCATATTGAATATGTGGTGTGAAAACAGTAAAAACTTGTGAAGCTATGAGTATTTGTTAATTTTATAGTAAATAAATAATACAAGCTTTAAGAAAGAAGCCAAAGATTAAGGGCATGTTTATTTTGTGGGAATGGACATTCCTAGTAGAGGTTAATAAGTATATTCTAGTCTAATGATCACTGGAACTTTATAAGCCTAGCTATGCAACCCGAATATATTACACTGACTATTTTGCCTTAGACGTACTTTTAGTGGGTGTATGTTAGTCAGGGTATGATTCAACTGTTGCCTCTGTCCATCAGAATCATCAGTGTCAGACCAGAGATTAATTTCTTATTTCCTATCCACTGGTCCAGGTTCCTGTTGAATAGGGTTAGAGAAGGGCACTGCTTCACGTGGATGGGAAGCCAATTCCAGAGAATCAGAATTCTCGGAGATACATACATGTCCTATTTAAATCACATGCAAAGTTTAAATCCTTGGATATAGTAGTTCTTTTTTTTTTAAAACAAGTTTATTATTTTTAACATACAAAATAAATATCATAACATTTTTATACAAGTAATTAAAATAGAAGTGGTTATAACATTCAATAAAATAACCAAAGTATTTACAAAGACATCCACTACAATCAAATCAATTAATTAAACTAAATACCATGCTATTGTAGCTAAGATTTTTTTAACAGATTTTGTAAAGTATCCCATATAATATAGTAAGATGTTTTTCTAGTAGTTCTTGATTTTATTGTCATCAATTCCATATGGCACACTACAGTCATAACATTTTTAAATTCATTAAACGTAGGAGGTGTATCTGAAATCCAATTTCTGGTTATTATTTTTCTAGCCACTGCTAGAATGGACCATAACAAGGGAAGCTTAACCTTTTTAACACTTTGAGGAACAGGAGTGTTGAATAATATAAGTGATTTAGAAATAATGAAATTATCTGTAAAAAGAGCCTGCAAAAAATCATTAATTGATTTCCAATATTCTTTCAATTTTATACAGTCATAAAACATATGTGCCCAATCAGCATTAACTTCAACATTACATCTTTTACATAGATTGTCTTTATTATTTATTTTATTCATCATCAAAGGTGTATAAAAGGATCTATGTAAAAATTTCCAAGTAAAAAGTCTCCAAATAATGGAAGAAGTAGTTTTATAAGCAGATTCCAATATATATTGTTTATCTTGTTGATTTGGTGATTCACCATTAATGAAAGTGAAATAATTCCAATAGGTATCTACACTATAATAAGTTTCTTCTCTGCTAATTTTATGTATGTATGAAAGCTTACCTTTATCAGAAACTTTATGTTGTAAATTTAATATCAAGTAATCAATCAGCATTGGAATAGATTCTTTAACTGTTACGGACATTAAATCAATTTTATTAATAAGATGTTGTCTAAAGGTCTGAACTTCTAACCAACAAGTTTCTCTCAGATCAAATTCTTGTTTTAAGTAGTCTAAATTTTTAACTTTATTATCAGATAGCAACTGATACCAGTACTTTAAATCATTTTCTGTGACTAAAAGAGTTCTTTCTGAAGTGGATGACAAAAGCATACCTTGTGTATACATTATAGGGAATAGAATAAAATTCCATTCCTTATACTTAGGATGCATAAATATAAAATTACGATAACTAGTAATAATGTTTAATGGATAACTAACTATATATTTTGGTGTAATAGGTGAAGTACAAAATTCTTTTAGTAACCATAACATGGAGTTATTTACAATCATATTTTTATGTGTTAAAGAAATTTTCATGAAGTGAATACTAATTAGTTCCCAGTAATCTTTCCATTTTGCAACATATGACTGATCTATTAACAAAGTAATAACTTTTATAATAGAAGAAATAGTATATAAGTTGAAGTCTGGAAAAGAAATGCCCCCTTGAGACCAGCTATTAGTATGTTTCTTTAATGCAATCCTAGGTCTATTAGGTGCCCATAAGAAATTTAGCATTAGTGTATTCAATTTCTTGATATTTATTTTTGTAGGTGGGAGTATTATTGATTGTATTAAGTATAATATCTTGGGAAATATTATCATTTTGATAATTGTAAGTCTCTCTTCCATAGTAAAAAACATATTATTCCAGCTATTGAATAGATTTTGTATATTAAGAAGTCAGGTACTATAATTATTATGTATAATAGATTTGATATCCTTAGATAGTATTATACCCAAGTATGTTATCTGACCCAAATTGGGTATATATTTGCTAAAATCACTAATAAGGAAATTTTTTCGTGTATATATAGGTAATATTTTAGTTTTTTCTTCATTGAATATTAAACCAGAAATATTTTTAAAATTCATCATTTTATCAAATAGGGACTGCATAGAAGAATTAGATCCTGCTGATATAATTAGAACATCATCTGCAAAAAGTTGAATTTTAGATGTTGTATTTTCATCTATATCAAATCCTTCTATATCAGTACTGTTTCTGATCAGATTAGCCCAGGGCTCCATTATTAAAGTAAATAATAATGGAGAGAGCAGACATCCTTGTTTTGTACCTTTTAAAATGGGTATTTTTTGTGAGACATATGTTCCTATCTTAATGTAAGCCAGTGCTCCTTTATATAAATGTTCAATTAGATTTACAAATGCATCTGAAAAGTTTGTGCACTTCAGTAAGATAAACAAGTAGTCCCAACTTACTGAATCAAATGCTGAACTTATGTCGAGACTAATAAGTGTTAAATCTTTCTTTTTCCTATTTGCAAAATCTATTAATGTTAGAGTTCTCCTTATATTATCAAAAGTATTTCTATTTACTATGAAGCCTGTTTGATCTATATCTATAATGCCTGGGATGATTGCCTTCAATCTATCAGCAAAAATACTCATAAACATTTTATAATCAACATTAAGTAATGAAATAGGTCTGTATGAAGTGCATCTAGCTGGATCTTTATTGGGTTTTAAAATTGGCGAAATAAATGCGTATTGCCAAGATGGGGGAGTTATTAACTCATTTTGGGCCAAAATAAAAACCTTATGTATTAATGAGTATGTACTTTTAGAAAGACTTTTATATATTTCATGTATAATACCATCATTACCTGGTGCTTTGTTTGATTTAAGCTTGTTTATTTGTGTAACAACCTCTGTATATGTAATATTTTTATCCAATAGTTTAGTCTGTTGTTCATTAAGTTTTTTATTCATGTTTGTAGTTATAAATTTCTTTATTTTATCTTTAGGTTCCATGTTAATGTTATTATGATTAATTTTGTGAAAGTGATTTCTAAATTCATCTAATATTTCTGGTAGACTAGAAACATTCTTCTTTTTCCTTAGAGAGAAAATTTCTTTGATATGATTTTGCTTATTCAACCTTTTTGTTTTATTTTTAAGTCTATGTAAGTATTTGGGACTTATTGAGTAAGACAAGAACTTGTATTTCTCTAAAGTTATTTTAACTTTATGAGTTAAAATGTCTTTGTATTTCTCATTTAGTTTGTTTATTTCTTCAATAACTTTATTGTCCATAATATTTTCTTTATTATTATGCTTATAAAAGTCTAATTTACTTTGAATATCTAATAATTCCTTATCCCAAGATTTCCTTTTATTATTATACCATCTGATACTTTGTCCATATAGATATGATTTTAAAGCATCCCAAACATAAACAATGGAGACTTCAGGAGTATTATTTATGTCTAAAAAATGTTGCACTTCCGAAAGTATATAATCTTTATAGTCTTTTAGTTGAGTTAAGTATGCTGGTATCCTTTTGATCTGAACATTGTAAGTACTCTTTATCATGAACTCAAAGACAATTGAATTATGATCTGATATAGGACACAAAATGATTTTAGAATTAATTAATTCTGTTACCATCTGGTTAGAAATAAAGACGCTATCTATTTTTGAATAAGTTTTATATCTGTTAGAAAAAAAGGTGTATGGTAATGATTTTGAGTCTATCTGATTATTAATATCATTCAAATGATATGAATTAACAAACTCTTTTAAATGTTTTGCATTAGATGTAATTTTCCTTTTTCCTATAGTAGTAGTATCATTTTCATGTAGGATACAATTAAAGTCACCTGCTAAAATAATATCTCCTATAGAAAATGATATGCTCTTATTAAGATGGTATTTCACTTTATTAATACAAATTCCTGGTATCCAATATACATTGATTAATGTATATGTATTTCCATTAATTTGTATTGTAACCATACAAAACATTCCTTTATCATCTTCATAAGTCTTGATAGTTTTAGGTATGGGCATACTTTTATTCCATAAAATAGCCACTCCTCTTTTTTTCTGAGTGTGCTCTGAACTAACTAATACTGTATATTTATTAGTGGCTAATTTATCAATATCCTTTTTCAAGAGATGTGTTTCTTGAAGGAATACTAAGTTGGCCTTATGTAAATTAATGTATCTCATTAAGCTTGCCCTTTTACATGGATTATTCAGTCCATTAATGTTTAAGGAAATTCCTTTTAGAGAAGTCATTTGGCATTATTTAAACATATAAAACTTATAATCAGAATAACAATTAACAAAATAAGTAATGTTATACCTCCTCCTTTAGGTGTACCTTTAAATAAAGCTGTATTTATTGAGACTCTTATGGGATTTTGTATAAACTTCATTTCTGCTTGTAGTGACAATAAGTTTATAAAATGTATTGTGGATGTCAGAACTATATACAAACAATAGCAAACGGAAGAAAATAATATAAGGATAAAACCTTGCACCCAGCCTGGAGTTAAAAACTCCAAGTTTGAGTAGCACATACCACTCAAGTTAACCCCCTACCCTAAGCAGCAGTACCTCAGCTGCCACCTTATCAATTTAATACAGGTTATTATTAACTAAAGTTAACCTTTTTCAATTAGATTATCTAGTAAGACAAAGCTAAACATTTGATAAGTCAGCATCATATAAACAAATAGGAACATTTAGAAACAATTCATACTACTATGTACATCTATTTAATATAATACATTTATAATCAAATAGCATTCAAATAAACTTGATATTGGGAATCGAGAAGAGAGAGAGAAAGAAAAGAAGAGAAAGAGAGAGAGAGAGAGATAGAAGAGAGAGGGGAAAAAAAGGGCATATCTACATATTAATTTATTCAAAGTTTGTAAAAATAAGTTTTTATGTTCACTCAGAATCAACAACTTAGGCTATTGTGGTTCAGACATTACATATATTAGGATATTCCTATTTTCTGTCATAGAAATGCAGTTAACAGCTTCTAAAAGACTTTAAATTACTTGCATCAAAGCTTTTCTTCTCATACTTATTATTGCCAGTTAAATAAAATATTTAGGTTCATAAGTATGGTTACAAATCATACTGCATAGCTATGTAAATTCCCAGATATACTTAAATCATTGTGAAGAAAGCCATCTGTATTTTATATATCTGAACTGCTGCTTTAAAATATGTCACATGACAACTTCTTCTAAGATAAAATCATAAAGATATTTATGCTAGTCAGTTAGATTAGTCAGATGAATTGTAGTGTTATATATGCTTAAATCACAAGTATTTACATACATTAATAAGTTGCAGTCATATAAACTTTCAAAAACATATGTATATATGTTTTACTTTCTATGCCTTCTAAAATATCACACTAGCTTACTATGACATACTGGATCATTTAAAATCATTATAACTTTCATATTTTATAAATTATAACATAAATAAGTAAGTAATTATAAAGAATAACTCACATTTAAATGTTATAGAGTTCATTATTCATCGCAGAGTTGCATTTGCATCAGTTCTACTTCCTGGTAGAGTGCTCTTCTTGAATCTGCGATGTGTCAGTGTGAATTCAGGGGTCAAAGGTCAAAATGACTGCATTCAGCTTCTCTGCATGTATTCTGAGTGTTGAAGCTTTTAAAACAACTCGAGGACACTATTCACGAGGTAACCCACATCCCAAATTGTCTCCCTTAACATTCTGGTGGGAATTTTAACAAATACAAGTGACTGACATTCATTTAGCTATACAAATAAAACTAAACAGAGTAAAACCTTTGCGAAGTATTTTACAAGTTATTACAGTCTCCATGACAGTGAAACTAAGCCCACAGTTATTAATATATAATACAGCTAATTTTTATGCCCCCATTCAATTTTTTATACAAACCTCATTTTATATAAATATCAGTATTATCTAAAGCATGTAAATGTACTTATATGAAAGAAAAAGAGAGAGAGAGAAAAGAAAAGAAAGAGAGTAGAAAATAAGAAGAGAGTATGAGAAGAAAGAGAAAAGATAAAAAAGGAAGCTATAAAAATTATCTACAGTGAAATATTACTTGCTGTTTATATTAATAAAGATAGATATGCAACATATTATTTACTACTATTTTAGTTCTAATTATTAGTAATTAAATCATGACTGATTATTTGTAAACATGTTTAAGCAATAGAATCATGACAAAATAATTAGCAACAGTATTTAAACAGCATATATACTTTAAAAAAAAAAACTAATAAGTTATTATTCCACTTATCATATTTTAAACATACTTCTCTCTCTGCCCTCCCCCACCCCTTATTGAATGCATAGTCTAAAAAGAATGACATTATTTAAAACAAGAAGAGAGAAGAGAAAAAAAAATGTATCAAATTACTAACCTTGGGTCTCTTTTATGGCAAAGAGAGACAAGTTGATTGATAGCTTGTTATTTGTTCCTCAGATATTTTGACTAATTATGAAACAAAAACAATTCTTTGTACACAGAAAATAACTTTGATTAAATCTTTTTTAGAATATTTGTGGCTTTCTGTATATGAAGTAACTGTATTTAAAGTAATTAATATTGAAGAAAAAGAGAGAGAGAAAAAAAGAAAAAACATAGAACGTCATTTGTTTTTTAGTCTCTTTTTCTTCTCTGAAGTCTTCCACGAAGCTTCTGTTGCCAACCTCTTTAATGAAGGACTAGCCCATTCCATTTCCTCTATTTTATCCAAAATCTTATTTTTTTTGATATACAGCAATGCAGAGTCTAAGTCTTCAAAAATTCTAGGGCCATCAGGTAGAAAGATTTTTAGTTTGGCAGGAAACAGAAGGTAGGTTTCAAACTGTGCTTTTTTAAGCTCTCTTATTAATGGCAGGAAAACTTTTCTTTTAGTTATTACCAAGGAAGAATAGTCATTGTCAAAATAATTAATTTTAACAGGTGCTTTAGCCCATGCTGATTTAAGTACCATCTCCTTGTCATAGGATGATAGAAATTTAACTATAACTGATCTAGGATACTTTTTGTTAGAGTTAACATTAGATATGGATCTATGGGCTCTCTCAATACCAAAAGAAAATGCTTCTGGTAAGTCTAAAGTTTTAGGAAGCCAAGTATTTAAAAAATAAGTAATATTGTTACCTTCTATATTTTCTGGCAGTCCAAAAATCCTAATATTATTGCGCCTAGATCTATTTTCCAGGTCATCAAGTTTAGTTTGTAGATGTGTATTCTGCTTCAGCAAAAACTCAATGTTAGTTTCTTCTTCCTGGATTCTATTCTCCATGTCATTGACAGACTCTTCTATGCCTGTAATCTGAGTCTTCTGTTGTTGAAGTCCAGATGTAACAAATCTATTTGTTTTGTAGTTTTTTCTATGAAGTTATCAATTTTAGTATCCAGTTTGTCCATTGTGGTAGTAAGTTGCTGAATTGTAGATATCAGAGACTGAAGTTCTTTCTTAATGCTGGAATCCAAAGAATTTGTCTTACTGGAACTCATTTCAAACAGAGTAGCTGACAGAAAAATTTCCAAAGTGATTTCTGACAGGAATATTATTGAAATTTTCTTTCTTTTTTAGATATTATTCAAGAAACTGATATTCCAAACGTATTTAGAAAGAAAATTATTTCATAAATTAATTTTTAAAGTAATTATTTCCTGTCAGAGTTGTGAGATTGGTGGAGCTGAAGAAATCTGCTGCTATCCTGTGTTCATCCTTGGCCACGCCCCCGAATATAGTAGTTCTGATGTTGTTCATTTTGTGGCTATGCAAAAGATCCTATAGGGTGGGATCCAAGGATGCTGTGTATACCAGTCATAAATTGCCTCTCAGCAGTCTGTAGGAAACAAAGTATAGGAATGCAGCATTGAGGTGATCTGCATAGAGTGTTGTGTTTATGCCCAGCATTCTTTTTGTGAGGAGCCTCTGTTGATGTTCCAGTTGTTGTATGTGCCTGGTCAAGTACACAGAGAAGGGAGCTTTATACTCTAAGAAGGGTCTGACAAGGGCTGAGTGTAGTGGTGCAATGACTTCTCTGAAGCTAGATGCCATATCTTTAATGATAAGTTGAGTGATATAGAATGATTTTCTTACTACCTTAGACATATGTTTGTCAAAAGCCAGGGCTATCTATACAAGTCCATAAATGCCTGAGTGCTATGTTTACTTTTAGGAGTGTTTTATTGATGAGGTAGTGTCCCATGTTGGCCAGCTTCCCAAAAGTCACTATTATGCATTTCCTGGCATTAAGTTTTAAGCCATGAATTTGGCACCAGTCATTTGTCTGTGTTAGACCTTCTTATAAAACATTAGTGTCTTGTTTTTTGTTTCATGATTTCTCCCAGATTGCAATCATCTACAAACCTAGTAATCCAGACTTCTGATAAATAGATGCCAAAGAGGAGCAGACTCAGCCCAGTGCCCTGGGGGGACTCCATTGGTGACCAGCCTCTTTGTGAAGATGGTTTCCCCAGTTCTAGCCTCCTGGCTCCTATCTGTGAGCTAGCTGGCTATCCACCAAGTTACATGGGGGTAAATGCCTAGTTCCATAAGTTTGCTTACAATGATTGGGTGAGCTATTGTATCAAATGCCTTAGATAGGTTTCTGCCCTTATCATTTGCCTTGGTGGCCTTCTCAAAGAAGTTCACAGGTTCAGTAGGCATTACCTGCTTTGATGAAACCAAACTGGGTTATGTCCAGTGTCTGTAGGTTTCCTATGTCATTGTTAATTATTTCCATGATAATTCCTTCCATGGCTTTACATATGACACCAGTCATATTATGGGTCTGTAATTCCTTGTAGCCATTGATGGCCAGTCTTGTGCAGAGGGATGACTGCTGCCATCCTCCATTCATGTGGCACAAAGCCTGTTCAGAGACTCTGGTTGAATTGTGACTCCAATGGCTCTGAAAGGACACATTTCAGGCTATTTATGAGGCATCCTGGGATATTATCATGGCCCATCAAAGCCTTATACTTGGCATTACAGAGTGCCTTCAAGACCTGTCCCATACTAATAGTTGGAGGGGTTATGTTAGATGATATTTCCTGGGATGTGCCTGGGGGAGGTAAAGTCGGACATGAATTTGTCAGCCAGAAGATTTTCTGTATCTCCTGGATCTGTTTATTAACAGTTTGGCACACTGCCTTTGAGGTTTTGGATATTGCTGAAGAAGACTTTATGGTTGTCCTTGCATGGGATAATATATTCACCTCAGAATTTGTTTTGTTGGCCTTAATTAATCTTCTTAGTTGTCTATTCTGTTTGATGAAAGATTGTTTTTATCATTTTTGGTGTTACACTTACTAAGTGTAACTATGACTTATATTATTTTGTTGTACAACCTGCTTAATTTTGGATTCCACCAGGGTAATTTGTTTAAGTTAGTTTTGGGTTTACTTCTGGTAGGCACAGCTGTCTTAGTGCATTTATGGATATGGTTGTACAGAGTTTCTTTGAATAATTCTGCATAGGTTGCTGTGTTATTTGGATTTGGAGGGGCTTGTCATTTTGACAAGTTATCACTTAATAAACAGTAGTTTGCTTTGGATTAATTCTTAACTATGACAGGATTTACTGGGAATACAACATTGATTTTTATTTCAAAGGATACTACTTTACCAGAAAGGACATGACAAGTGTGTGTGTGTGTGTGTGTGGGGGGGGGGGGGGTGGAGTGCAGCATTCTCCCATGTTTCTGAGTACCAGGTCCAATATGTTTGTACCTCTGGTAGGCATATGTACTATCTGGTCCAGGTTGTTTGTGTTTACAAATTCTAGACATCTCTATACCTTCAAATTTGGAGTCATGCAGGATTCCCAGTTTAAAGAGGGATACTTTTCTTTAAAAATTAAGAGGCAGGTTTGTGCCCAGCCAAGAGACTGATTAAAGGGAATGGAATAAGAGTTTTTCAGTTTTGTATTGCCAGAATTATTAAGCAAATAAACCAAGCACTTGTCACTGCTGACATGTACACACAGAAACACACACAAGCACACACATCTCTCTCTTTCTCTCTCTCTCTATATATATATATATATATATATATATATATATGTGTATGTATGTATTGAAAGCATACATATAATTGAACATTCATAATAGCAAATGTTTTTATGTCAGCAGATGTGATCAAAGCTCATTTGATTGCTTCCACTGGCGTTGTCTGTGTGAGATTGTGAACAGTGGGGACCAGGGAATTTGGACTTCACATACTGTAGAGTGATCTCAGAGCTGGTATATATAATTAGCAGACAATGTGGGAGGGGGGCACAGGTGGGCTTCCCCTGCAAAAAATGTGGCTTTCTCTCTTTTGGGATCGATGTTAGCCATTTGACATTTCTGACTAATAATGAACGAAAACCCACTTACCCAAATCAGTAAATGTTGAGATGACGTCACTAAAACCACAAAACAACAAACACTCAAATGACCAGAAAGTTACCCTGGAAAAGGAATCACTTGGTCACCATGGTGAACTTTGCCCCTTTCCCACTGTAATGCAATCTTGAAGTTGGTATATTTAGTCAGGGGGTGTGGGTGGCACAGCCCCCCACATGGGGGGTGGGAGGGTAAAGGCCTCAATATGGGTGGGTTTAATTTGCTTCGTTTTTTATTTTTTTGGGCTGCCAGACATGTGGTTACTTACCCAGAGTTTTTACTCAGTAACCAGAGTGTTCATTGTATTGTGGTTTCGGTGAAGCTGTCTCAATATTTACTGATTTGGGTAAGTGAGTTTCTGTTCTTATGAAGTAGACCCCCTATATATACATATATAGATAGATAAATCTATACACACACATACATACAAACACCACAACAAAACAGTGCAGAGCATTTCAGAAAATAGCCCAATTCAGTGCACAGAGAATATTTAAGACAAACACCACAAAATACCAGCACTTGAAGACAGTAAAAAATTTTACTGAATGTGTAAAGGAGCCAAACACATTCATTAAATCAAAATCTCTGTAAAATACACAACTTCTTCAGTGGATTTTAACATGTAATGAGTAGTGAGCTGGCACACTATTATATATATAGGTTCATCTTATATGCAAATGAGTAACATCACATTAAGGCTGTAATAAAGACAAAATGCTTGTTTACATCTGATAAGCAAAAAGCCCACTCACCATTTATACACATACTCAGAAGGCATCACATTAAAACAGTTCCAAAAATAGAATGCTTATGAATAAAATTCATAACTATAAGGAAACAAAATGGGAAAAGTGTATTAGGCAGAAACTGGTTTGGTTTTAATTTAATATACTGTCTTCAGGTGCTGGAGTTTGGTGTTATGTGTGTGTGTGTGTGTGTGTGTGTGTGTGTGTGTGTGTGTGTGTGCGCACGCACACTCATGTGTATAAATAAGTATATATGTGTGTCTATGTGTGTGTATTATAAAATTTATTACCAAAAGCAGTGCTACATGGATACAAGCAAGTATGAATTAGGCAGGCAAGGTTGTATGTGCATCTTTCACTTATGGGAAGCCATTTTTGCTTTAATACAAGTGAGCAGTGGTGTTCTCTTTAGGTGGGTGTGCTAATGTGATGAGTCTGCAGATTTTTGATTGAATAGGTTTGCAGAGTTGAGGTTTTTTTTCTTCGGGACTTTTTCGATAGTGGAGAAGCTGTGTTTTAGGTGTGACAGGAAAACTCATTTTCCAATTCCTAGTTTACCTTTAGGTAACAGAAACAGTGATATGTTTTTTGGCCCAGAAAAATAGGGCATTTACTTTAGATTTAGTATGTGTGATGTGAAATTCAAAGTTCAGGGATTGGTCCATCCAGTTGCAAAAGTATCTTAATTATGGCATGCCTTCTAAGTGATCTTTCAGGTTATGCCTTAATTTTTGCTTTTGAGGAAATTTGTAGAGTTTTCACTTAAGGATCAGAACTGCACCAACAGAATAATCAAAGGAAAGCTTAAATGGAAATTCATAACCTGAGAGACATTTCTCGGCCAAAGGTATTAAAGAAAATGACAGATCCTGCGCTTGGATCACTGAACTGATCAGTCACAGATTCATGATGTTAGTCCCTCACAGAACTACAGTAAGTTCTGGTTGAGCTGCCATGTGTGCTTTGTGCATCAGAAGTTGAGAAACAATGTCTGGAAGGTGTGGCAGTTCCCTACAAGTGACTGTGAGACCTCTCTCGGAATATGTTTTTCATGCCCAGGTTAGCAGTTGAGTAGGAGTCAGAGGCTAGAAGGATGATCTTTAAAGATCAAAGCTTCCACAACAACCTGCCTTATAGCACTGAAAATGCTTGACAGAGAAAAAAATGTTAATTTAAGCTATTCCTTTTTTTATATGATATGATATATGAGTATGTGACATGTGGTTGTATACTTATATAATCAAAGCAACAAACTGTGGGTGAGTGAGCATTAATTGTCAAAAGTCAACTGATCAAAAAAAATGTCCTTAAACATCTTTTTTTTTGTAGGGAAGTAAGCCCTCTTGTACCCCCACACCCCCTTCCAATTTTATATACCAACTCCGAGATTCCAGTATAGTGAGGGAATTCCCCAATCACCAGCATAAAACAATCTGACACAGAAAAAATCTGATATGTATGATTAACTGTGCCAACATTTTTTTCTGTTAAACCATATTAATTTTCAACCACAGGTATTACACACAGACACACAGACACACACACACACACACACACACACACACACACACACACACACACACACACACACACACACACACACACACACACACACATTTATTTATATATATATATATATATATATATATATATATATATATATATATATAAACAAACATGGGGGGTACTAGCTTGTTCATTGAATATGTTATCAAAAGCAAGGAATATATGCCCTTTTTATTAAATCATCACTTAATCAAATACAGGTTTGGTTTAACACTTGTGATGCATAAAGCAGGAAGATGGATTTTTGAAACTGAGTGTTAGTTTGGGGGATTGTTGCTTCTATGCAAGTGTTAGTAGGTTAGGGTCAGAGTATAGTTTAGGTAAGGGGATAGATGCAGTGCTGTTTGTGTTAGCAGGTTAGGGATAGGTTAAGGGGGTGACAGATGTAGTGTTGTGTATGTGTTCATATACCTTGTGTGTGTCTGAGTGTCTTTTGTAGTGGTAATATTATGGAAAGGAGTTTCTAAAGTAATATAAAGAGTTGAGTTGAGGTTAGGAGCTGGGATATAGCGTTAATGTACATTTGTAAGCTGTGGCACTTGACAAAAGTGGGAAATTCAGAAAATGTGTGGCTGAGCAGAAATTTAAATTTACATTGTCAAGTGCACACTATTTTTAGTCAAATGGGAAAGAAGAGAGAATTAGCCAAGCAGTGAACAATTTCATAAGAAAGATCAGGTATAAAAGATATGAGGTTTGTCATCTTGCACTTATGGTATGACTTTTCACCAGTTCAGCTGCTAAAGGGCACAAGATTGAAAAACAAACTGCCATTTTCATCTGCAATACTGATTCCTGAAGATCAATGTAAATTAAAGGAAATTCAGGAAAAGAAACAGCCAGAATGGAAATACCGATATTAGTGAGCTCTCCAAAAAACTATCCAACATAATGATTAAAGGCAGAATAAGAATACAATGGGAAACTTTGCAGTCTGAAGCTGAAAGAAGTTGGTCAGATAGTTGCACCAAGTTCTATACTGTATAGGAGGTATAATAAATTAATTAACATCAAGCTGCTGGGAAAATGAGCAGTACAAGATGTCACAGGCAGTCCAGTCAGTGGTTGTGGGAACTGTGATAATCTCCAGCTGCACACAGGGACTTCTGAGGTTTGGTCTCCAAGAAAAGCTGTCATACAAGAGTAGCTGTCCCAGAAGTTCAGTTCTAAAATATTCCAGCTATAAAAACTCAGTGAAAAGGCCAAACGGATACAGGGTCGTTTAAGTGCTGATAGTAATATCAAGCAGTGAGAAGATACATTTAATTAAAATGCCATTTTCAATGTATTCACACGTTTTTATTAATGTAAATAGTCCATGACATGTCTGGTCTAAATTAATTTTAATTTTAAATACAAAATATAATATGTTATGCATCCTTCATTGTACATAATGCACACTTATTTTACAATTTGCAAACAGGGAAGGAGAATATAGGGTATATATCATTAAGTGTTAATGAATGAGTTACATGAAGTTGTAAGTCGCATGGTATATATTTCTTCTAGAGAGTTTCCTCAGAATGTAATACTCATGGCAGTTAGACCACAGTCCCTGTATCTGTCTTTTTGTTTACCATCCAAATACTGTAACAGTGTCTCTGACATTAACAAACCTAAAACAAACTTTATTTGCAGTTTAGTAACATCTAAGCATCTAAGCCACAGATCACTGCTATATATGTCATAAAATGTGATATTGTAGCACACAGCAGAACAGACACAAGCAATGCCAATAGCACCAAGATTTTATTTACTTAAATGAATGTATTAGATGAGGATATGTTCATTATCACTTTACTGATTCTCTTGTGTCTCTTTATTAGGCCATATGGTATGGCACTCACTAAAATTAGTAGTACACTTTTCTAAAACAGAATAATATGGTAAGACTATCAGTTCTTGGACATGTAGTCCAAATTGAGGGCAAAACTAGAAGTAGTATTAGTTAACTAGTCCAATAATACAAAGTTATTACTAAACTGCTTACATGTAAATCTGATTTGTCACAATAAGAAGTAGAAAGACACTGCTGATCAGGCTAAGTCACCAAAAGTTAAAGACTGACCCTTGGAATGCTGATGGACATTCAGACCATATTCTGTAGCATTTCCATTACTGTAATCAACAAGCTATCTTGAAGAAGGCAACTGTAAAAATAAGCATCATTCATTTTAGAATAAAATAAGAAGCAGAGGACATATTAGGTCTCTTTCTAAATTTATTAAAAGGCTACTTCTTGAAGCACATGGCAATTCTTTACATGAAGCTCGTGTTCCTTCGTCTCGTATTGTTTTTCTTTTTTCCATGACCTGAAGGAAGTGCACAGAAGTAATGGGTTACAACATTACAAGATATGTCTGACTGTGCTACCTTTGTTATGAATATAGTGAATATGAAAACAGTTATGTCAGTATGTTATAAAGCACAAATAAATATATATATCAACCACATTCATCTTTTAGCAGAACATTTTAACACAGAATAAAGCTTGTCTCTGGTAACACTGAATAATTAGTAGCAAGTGCAATAACTAGAAGCAATATACAAAGTGTTTAACACATAGAAAGCATTTGACTCATGAATTCATTTGCTATTCATTTCAAAAGCATACTAGAACACCACATAACCTGAAGTGTGCAGTCCTAAGATTTATACATAGATAATTTTAATCAATTCTGTTGTGAAATACTGCACCCCCTTACCAAGAGAGAGAATGCTGAGATAAATATGTAAGTCTTAGTAAGACGTAGTCAACTCTTGGATTTATTGCATCTGTTAGGTATAGTAGCCAATTTATATAAATGTGTGATAATGCATGCTAACTGCTTATATGATAATTTTATTCATAACACTTTGCCATACATATAAATAGCCATTTAAGAAGTGTATGTAGCAGACTTGCAAGGAATCCTGCCAAATTTTACAGATTTTTTTTCTTTTTATTGTTCCACAATAATATGGCATTATTATTGCTAGCTGTTTTACTCGTTTGATGTTTAACAATAATTCAATATGTGGACTTAATTTTTCATTTGTTTTAAGTGTCTATTTGGGTCTGGGCCTAACATGTTAATATTTGTTCACAAATGCAGAATCTAGCATTTATAAGATTATCAAAACAGAAACAGACAATGACATATTTTATCTGGGGTGTCAGCCTCCCATACCTCACTCGTTGAGTTTTGTGTTTCGCCTTTATCTAGCAGCCTTGGAACTGGAAAAACTTTTTTTTTCTTTTAAATAATAGAAAGCCATATTTTTAAACACAATTCAAAGAATAGTCTATCAACCATATCTCTTTCAAAAATATGTATGACTCCACTCTGTCTGCAGGTATCAATAGTTTTTGCATGGTCAGGGACACATTTTCAAATGCAGGGTTTCACAATGATGAGTAAGCCCAGTAAGGAGTGCACTGCACTGCACCCATGATTAGCTGATGTCCAGAGGGTATGATATGGTGGAAAGAACCCTCCAAGGAATGCACTATACACTAACAATGCCAAGGAGAGATGGTATTAGAGGCATGTGGAAAAAAAACACAACCATGCTTGAAGGCTCAGCCTTTGCTTCCTTCATCCAGCATCCCCACATGCCAGGAAATGGGAGGAAGGAGTGGACATCACGATGGCAAGGTTTGACGGATGCAGAGGAGAGGTGTTCTAAAATGACATACACAAATTTTTGAAAGTGCAGTTTCTTGAAACAGAAGTGTTTCACAGGTCTAGATCTGAACACTTGTATTTTCAACATATGCTTGAATCATATCTTTACAGACTGTTTGGTCTTTGTAGCAACACTATTTATCATAAGCTCTAACTCCAATGTGCCAGTTCATCTCAGACTAGTTGCATTAAGTGAAAACACTGAATTCACTTACATTAGCAGAGTGCCGTTGTTTTAAACTTATTTTATAAAGATACTGCTGCTTTGTTAATACTTCATATGACTTCTTTTTCATGCTCTATGTATATGTGCACATGAGCTGTATGCTATATGAACAATGCTATCTTTGTTTGCATATCAACTGAATGAATGAATAAATAAACGAATAAACAAATAAATACATAAATGGTTTAATGT
This sequence comes from Protopterus annectens, assembly GCF_019279795.1. Taxonomy (NCBI): domain Eukaryota; kingdom Metazoa; phylum Chordata; order Ceratodontiformes; family Protopteridae; genus Protopterus; species Protopterus annectens. Next base: position 383,093,469 of record NC_056738.1, read on the forward strand.
TATAGGCTTGTCATACCATTATGACTTTTGTGAGTAGTACATTGTTAAGCAGTCTTAGGACCACATAAAAAGTGAAAGAGTATAGAGTATTGCACTTTGGACGTGCATTACATAGTCACTTCAATCAACAACTTAAGAAAAAAAAAATGATCAAGGATCAAATTAAATAAATAATATCCATGCAAACTGTAAGTCATTTATTTATCAGGAATTTATGAACTTCATTATACTGAACTCTCAGTAAAATCATGTTTTCTTGTATAGTAAGACAAAATGTGACATTATCTCATCCCCATCCAATTATTTTCATCCCGATAATTATCTAATTAACAATCATCATCATTTACTTTAATAGGGATAGGGTTAGCACACATGAGTAAGGTCTGTGTGTGTGTGGTTCTAGGTGGAGGGGTGAAGACCCCTGGCCATTCTTACTCAAATATGCTAACCATAGCACTATCCCTGTCCGTGCCCCTAACCCCAACAATGCACCTTACCTTCCAACAAACTTTTTCTCTAAAATTACCTCTGTTCAGACAAATTATGTCTGATGGTATTGTTTGGTGGTTGTTTTTGTGAGTATGTGTTTTGGTGTTTAACTGATTGACTATTTGTCTTTTTTTTTGCAATCTGTTTTATGTGTAATTTCAGTGGTTTATTTGTCATTTGGTTAGGTTCAGTTCAGGGATTGTCTTTTTTAAGTTAATGAAGATTTTTGATTCTTTTGACATTCAGGAATTAGTGCATCAGGATTTATGACTATACACACACACACACACACACACACATGCCTATATAGATATTGATATAGATACAGATTATTTTAAATACACATGAGTATACCACTACTGAAGTCATGTTTAGTCAAGGTATATGGTGGAACTTACCTTTAAAATATGATATCCTTGAATCTCTACACCAATCACAATTTGATGCAAACAAGCAATCTCCTTTTTGTGATCAGAGAAATGAAGGAAAAAAATACTTCTCACTAACTTGCAGACAAGAGTCAACCCTGTGCACCACCTTAATCACGTGGGCTTAACCTAACCTGAACCAATATCAACAAATTAGGTAGAAACACATACACACACAAACCACCATGCTGAAATTTTTATTACAAATTAAATTTTCAGTATTACTATCGACTTACACTTAACAGTTAACAAAGCATGCATTCAACCACATCTGATATAGGAAACTCTGCAATCAGCTGAAATTTCAATCAAATGTATGGGGCCCATATATTTTCTCTTTCTCTTTATATATATATATATATATATATATATATATATATATATATATATATATACCTACACATACATAAACTACCCCCCTATACACACACATATAATATATTTATCCAGTGTTCTTGAGTCAAAACCTACTTAACAGCATTTTATGAACAGTTACGCATAGCTCCCTTCTTCACTGTATGTCAACCCCCAAAGTACTGCTACCTGCAACTTATTCATTATTAAACTCTCACCATTTTGAGAAACACAATGTATGGGCCTATGGCATTACACTGAATAGACATTTTATGAAACCCTATATATCAAATCTGCATAAAATTGAATGCAACACTGTAGACATCTTGTACTCCCCTAACAGTAAAACACACAGAGACTTACTTAAAATAGTATGATATCACAAAAAAGCTAGAACAAGAACAAAAACACTAGCATTTTACAGTGATCGCTGACTGTCTCTCTAAGTATACCGTAAGTCTGCTTTTCTCTCACTTCATATTGCAATTCCTGTTTGTAGTATAGTAACATACCTTTAATTTCTGTATAAACTGGCTAAAATATCTCTAAATATTAAACCATTGACATATAACTTGTATCTGTTCTTCTCTTTCAATGTTAAGTGGCCATGTTCTCTTACTAAAAGACTGTGACCACACTGCACAGGTGTAACTTTTTTGGAGTTCATAGGTGTATACTAGACTAATGACCACAAAGGCCTTTATAAACATTGTCATGCAACCAAATGTATCCAGTGAGTTAGTGTGCCTAAAAGGTTATTATAAGGGATGTATGTTACCTTGGACTTGATTTAATGGCTGCCTCTAACCATCAGAGAGATAGCTGCCAGACAGGAGTATGTTTTCAATTTCCCATCCACTGGTCCAGATTGTGATTTAATAAGATTAGGGAAGGGCTTTTATTTACATGGATGGGAAGCCTATTCCGGACAATGGGGGATTCTCTGTAATACATACCTGCCCCTCCAACATGTACTATTTCTGTCACAAGCAAAGTTCAGGTCCTTAGATCTAGTAGCTGAGTGATTTTTTAAGCAGATAATGTCTTAAAGTGTGTACTAGCTCCATTTGTTATCCTACTGAAAAGTAGAAATAATTATGCCAAATAATGAAATGTCTTTATAAAACACCCAAGTTACAGCATATTTTGATTGCCTGTTGAAAAAATGCTGTATGTAAACAACTTTATTATTTGATGAAAACGTAATAAATAAAGTAAAGGGAAGGAGCAGAGTGCTGTTCTGTGCTCGTTGGGGTGTCAGAATGTATGTGAGCGTGTATCTGCCACATATAACGGGGTGTCAGAATGCACGTGAGTGTGTATCTGCCACATATAATGGGGTGTCAGAATGCATGTGAGTGTGTATCTGCCACATATAACAATGGTATTCTGGTTTGTTGATGCATTTCTTTTAAGGCGGTAGATAGGCTGGGCCAAATACCATTTTGCATTTCAGTCTGGGCCACAGACGCAAGCATCAGCAAAATAATTATGCAGGTTTTAGAACAAATGATGTATTAAAAAGTATATGAAAGAATTATAGAGGATTCACTGAGAATAAAACAGCTAGCAAGGGTTATGATACTGAAGAATATACTTTATGGCAATGCATGAAAAGAAACATAAAAGAATAAGTTAGATCAGTTGAGAAGATAGTATATTACAAACATTAAAAATCAGCTTAGCAAATATTCTAATTTATAAATTAAGATAATTTTACCAAATTCTATTGTGGCACAATTAAAATTAGTTCAACAATTTTACGTTAATGTTGTAGAGATGCAAGCAATATAAAAGTAGACCTAAATTTCATAACAGTAGTGCATTTTGGTCAGAATTCATATGTCCAGCAAATAATATACTAATATATAAATGTATTAACATAACATAAATTAGTTGAGTAAATTCTGTATGAATGCATTAGAATTGGTTTAGCTAATGCTATGCTAACATTAGTGTTAAATTTAGATTTCCTTTTAGATAACCAATGTAGTTAGAGCTGAATATATATTTTGGAGCAAAGACAAGGTGAAGCCAAACAGGGTAGCATGAAGAGGTATGAAGACTAAAGGTATGTGGTGTACTATAATGATCTGCCAGTAAATGGCAATATTGTAAAGAATGTTGCCTAAGGCTTTGCTGTAAAACTGAAACTAGCCAAAAAGAAAAAGAAGTTGATGGGTTGTTGTCAGTCTTGCCCTTATTCTCACTGATGGGGTCAGATCTGATCCCTCGGATCCATCTCGGCCTTTTTCAAAAAGCTCGAGGCCCACAGCAAAGCTCGTGGGCTTGTCAATTACCCATAATGCAACTTCCTAACTTTCCTAGATCTTGTTTGCCTTTCTACGAAAGACGTGGTTCCTACAACAAGCTCTGGGCTAAGTGCTTTCTTTTTACTTAAATATTTTAGTTGTAAGCTTTTTTGTCTTATTAATATATGATACTTTTCTACCCTTTTTTGTATTTATCCTTACCCAATTTAATTGTTCTAGAGAGTGAGTGTTGATACCCTTTGTTTCCCCTTAACGTCCATTTAAGTTAGAGGGCATTTATTCCTCCCTTTCCTTTCCCTTCATCTCTGTTATCATCTGTTTAAGTTAGAGGATGACTTCTGTTTAAAAAAGAAAAAAACTCTTTGTACCCTGCTATCTCTTTCAGCCTTTCAGTCTGAGTTAGAGGACTTTTTTTCTGGCGTAACTGTCTACCCTAGTGTGTGTGTGTGTGTGTGTGTGTGTGTGTGTGTGTGTGTGTGTGTGTGTGTGTGTGTGTGTGTGTGTTTAAGGTTAAATTACTAAGTTTTGTGTTTTTTGTCAATATGAAAATATGTCTCAAAAACCAGAAGGAAAACCCCTTGGTTTTAAGAAATGTGAGCAATGTGGAAAGAAGATGCCCCTAAGTGATTCGTACACTTTGTGTGTGTATTGCTTTGGGTCTCTTCATTTTCAAGAGTATTGTATATGTCATGGTTTTCACCACTGGGCTTTATTGGAGTGCAAGAATAAACTTTTATCCTGAAGGGATTATTAAAAACCCCTTTCTTTGAGGCTATTTCTACTGAGTCCTCCAAATCTGATCAATCACAAAATCTGACAAGTTACTGAAACTTTCCTCTTCGGCACCTAAGTCATCCTCGGAGCTGAAGCAAAAAGCTCCTAGACTCTCTGCTCCAATGGAACCCATGGAACAGATAGTTGTCACTGGATCCAAGAGTTCATCAGAGCAGCTGCAACCCTTGGCTCCAACATCTTTAGATCCAACTAAATTCAGATATCGGAGCTGTTCTCCTTCATTGGAGCTGATACACTCTCAGCTCCCATTTCTTTTTATGGCAAAGTCAAGGTCTCAAACCCTTTCTACTTGGTCTACCAGGAGTTTGTCTGATGAAGATGTGGATAGGTTAGTCCAGAAGCTGCTAAATACACCAGCCTTGGCCAAACTTTTATTGGATCCGAACACAAAGGAATCAGACCAGACACAGCCCTCCCCTTTGGCACCTACTCCTCCTCCGATCCATCCCCTGGTTTCACAGCCAGAAGATTCTGACATCCAACTTGTGTCTGCTTTAGATCTAAGACCCATAGGTTCCTCGGACCTGATATCAGGCCTGAGTATTTCTGCCCAGTCACAGCAGGAGACCTGTAGGTGCCAACACTCTCCAGTTGGGTCCGCGGAGCACAGTTCAGATCTCTCCTGATCTGGCCCTGCCTCTGGGGGCTTTGCCACTGGTGAGTACGGCTTCTACCTCTGCCTCAGAGCTTCTGTTCCCTCCCCCAGAGACTCCCTCAGCCCCAACAACTCTCTTGTAAGATCTAGGGTGTTCTTCAGAGCAGGAGCGGACTGCTTTTGACATCATGAGGAGGGTTTTGACTACATCTCAATCTATGACACAACCTACCTCAGATCTTCCTCCCACTTCTGCTCAGTTGTCTGTCTTCTTGCATACCATCTCAACAGGATCGCAGAGACCCCAGGCCTCAGGATATCCATCAGGGGACCCCCACCTCTTCTGAAACCTCCCCAGGCTTCCCCACTGAGGGTTCACCTCAGAAGAGGACCTGTAAGAGGAAGTATCTTGGAGGGGTCCATCACATCGGATACTGACCTTGATGAGGCAGAAGGGTCTCCTTGGTTACCTCCTGAAGATGTCTCTTTTGGAGAATCCTGGAGATTTTAAAGCAGAGAGGTGACTGGCAGTCCACATCCCCTTCAGATGAAGAGGCAGTATACCTGAAGGCTTTTGGTCTCACCCTTCAACCTCTTGGCTGACCCCCTCCTTCTGATGAGCTTATTGAGTTAATCTCTCAGAAGGCTTGGGGGACCCCAGATTCTATAGAACCAACTCCTAGGAGGCCAAATAAGTATATTACTGCCCCAAGGACAAGTCATTCTTAACTAAAGGTGTAGCAATTGATGCCATGGTCATGGCAGTGACAACTAAGAAGGAACTTTCTGAGACCAGTTCCTCTATTCACCCTCCGAATATTGACTCTAGGACCATGGATAGGTATGAGAAACATGTTATTTCATTAGTGACCTTTGCCTTAAGTTCTCTGAATTACTTGACCCACTTTACCAGACTACAGAGTGACCTGTTGAAGGAACTTTCAGACTCCCTCCAAGGAGCTGTAGCTAACGTGGAAGCAGATAAATTCACCACTCAGCTCGCCACCCTCAATTAAGTCATCAACTCTTCAATGAGACTCATATCTTATGTAGGAGATGGAATGAGTAGGGCTGTGGGTTCAAGTATCTTTCTCAGGAGACAGGTCTGGATGTGCCTTTGTGATTTCAGGGAGCCCTTCAAGTCTTTCTTCATTACCCCTTTTAATGGGTCTTTTCTTTTTGGGGCTAAAGTTAAAGAAATGCTAACCAGGTGTGAACAGGAAGGCAATACCTTGTCTGCCATTGTAGTACATTTTTCCACACCTACCAGACCCTTTCCCAAAGGTCAGAGAGGTAGTGGGACGATGTGGTTCAGAAAAACACAATGGTCTTTCCAGGACACACAGGGTGAGAGTTCCCCTAGAGGGAGAGGGGGAAGAATAATGGAAGACACCACCTTCATGGCAGGGGAGGCCTGCAGAATCAGGGCTCCAGAGAATCTTTCTTTGGTAGGCCCTTTCAGCACTCCTGAAGAGGTGACTGATTGCTTGCCTCTGGAGGCAGTCAGGGGAAGAATGTCTCTGCACTGACACCTGGCAAAATATAACAAACAACAAATGGGTGCAGGACATAATATCCAAAGGATATATTATTCCCTTCTCTTTCCACACTCCCACAAACAAATCACTTCTGGATGTTCCACCCAGTCAGAAGGCACAAGCAACCTTAGAAATTCTAAAGTTGCTAAGAAAAAAAGTCATCCAAGAAGTCCCCGCAGACCAGTGAGGATGTGGAACTTACTCAAGATTCTTTTTAGTTCCAAAAAAAAAATGGGACTGGAGACCTATATTGGATCTCAGCAATCTGAACAAATCTGTGAAAAAGACCAAGTTCCAGACGGTAAGACTGCAGTCAATACTTCCATTCCTGGAAAGAGCAATTGGATGTGCTCTATAGACCTTCAGGATATGTACTACCACATACAAATGGAAAGGTGATCCAGAAGGCACTTGCACTCCTGCACCCATTTGTTGTTTATTATATTTTGCCAGCCACTTCCAGTTTCGAGCTCTGCTCTTTGGTCTCACTACAGCCCCCAGAGTGTTCACCAAATGCATGACAGTAGTAGAAGCTCACCTGAGACGCCAAGGATTCTGGGTGTTTCCATACATGGACAACTAGCTCATGGACAACTAGCTCATAACTGCCACGACCAGGCATCTTCTGCTACAAACCCAGGATTACACTCTAGGACTTTGCTCCTCCTTAGGAATTACCATAAATTAGGAGAAATCTGCTCTGGAACCATGTTGAAACTTGGTTTTCATAGGAGCAGAATTAGACACAACAAAAATGATAGCAAAACTTCCACAAGAAAGAGTGGACAACCTTCAACATAATAGATGATTACTGATAAGAAAGAAATGAGCCACAGCCAAACCAATTCTCCATGTATTAGGCAAGATGGCCTCCTCAATTGTCCTCATTCTGATGGCTTATCTCCCCATGAACATTTTTCAATGGTTAGTAAACCAACAATTTTTAATCCAGAAACAAACACTCACAAGGTACTGACAAAGTACCCACAGACTGCAAACCAATAATAGAAATAAAGCGCTTTTCATCCTGCTCACTAGCAGGACTTCTTCAGATATAAAATGTCATAAAAACTTCATAATTAAATACTGAATAAATTAGTGGGCGTTGTGAGCATTTGGTTTAGACTTTAACTAACTTCAGTTTTGTTAGCACTGTTGTTAACAATGAAGTCTCTTATTTGTTTAATTATTTATTACTTATTTCACTAGAAGAGGTAGAAACTTGTTGCAAACATAACGTATGTTGCATTTTAATTCACAACTTGTGTATCACAGTGAGCAATGTCCCTTTAAGCTAATTGTGTGTAGCTTGTGTGGCTCACAACACCCACTAATTTATTCAGTATTTAATGATGAAGTTTTTATGACATTTTTTATCTGAAGAAGTCCTGCTAGTGTGCAGGATGAAAAGTGCTTTTTTCTATTATTGGTTTGCAGTCTGTGGGTACTTTGTCAGTTCCTTGTGAGTGTTTGTTTCTGGATTAAAAATCATTGGTTTGCTTACCATTCTCATTGCCTTTTTCATTAGTTCGTTGCCTTTACCTCCAGCAGTCTGTTTGTGTTTATTTTTCAATGGTTACTTGCAGTACAATGGTCAATACTAGAACTTCCAATGACACATAAGATATTGATAATAGAGTCATGCAAAAAGGATCTTCAATAGTGGCTTCATTCTCCCATAGTAGCTCAAGGCCATCTCTTTGTTAATCCCAAACCCCAAGCCACTGTGACCATGGACGCTTCCTAGATAGGCTTGGGGGGCATTATCTGGGGAAGACAGTTCAAGTCATCTGGATTCAACATGAGGCTCATTTGCACATAAATGTCTTAGAGATGAGGGCAGTGCTTTTGCCTTTGCAAGCATTTCAAGACTCTTCCTCTGGGAACAATAGCAATCCCATCAGACAAGATGTATGTGATCTGGTACATAAACAAACAGGGGGAACCAGGTCTTATACCCTTTGTCAAGAAGCCCTGAGGGTCTGGCAATGGGCAACAGCTTCCAACCACTTTCTGATAGCAATGCACATTCTGGGGAAATCCAATGTAATTGCAGACAAATTGAGCAGAGCCATATTATGGCCTCATGAGTGGTCCCTTAATCAAAATGTTGCAGAAGAGATCTTCCAAAAATGGGGCCAGCCTTGCTGCAATCTCTTTGCATCACCCACCAATGCCAAATGCAGCAACTACTTTGCCCTGATCACCCATGTGGGGGAGCCACCCAAAGATGCACTTGTTCACGACTGGCCCCCAGAACTTCTTTATGCCTTTCCACCAATTCCTCTAATTACCAAAGTTTTGCAGAAAGCAAGTTTGATGGAGACAACAATAATCCTAATTGCCCCCTATTGGCCTTGACAAATCTGGTTTCCCTTTCTTCAGCCTCATTTATGGCATTAACCATGGATTCTGGACCCTGCTCTGGACATCCTAACCCACCCATCAGGAATGGTTCATCCCAATCTGGACAGTCTCAAACTAACTGCTTGGCTGCTCCAGTTCCCCTGATTGCCAGGTTTCCTCTCCTTTCATCTCCAGTTAAATATATTCTGTTATCTTCCCATAAGTTATCTACACATAAGTTGTACAGAGGTAAATGGAAAAAATTTGTTTCATAGGCCAGCAATAATGAGATAGATTATTTTACTGTGCTCATACATTTCAGATGAAACTTTTCAATGAAGGAAGTGCTGCAGCCACTATTAGAGTATAGTTGGCAGCAATTTCAAATTTTCATATAGGAGAAAATAGTTCTTGAATCATGTCAAACAGACTTTGTAAAACATTCTTAAAAGGAACTACAGTGATAAAACCCCCATACAAAAACCCGTCACCACCTTGGGATCTGAATTTTGTTTTGTCTAATATTTATCCTCCTTTTGAACCATCTGCTAACTGTGAACTAACGTACCCTTCCTGGAAAAGTCTTATTAATGGCCGTTACTTCGGCAAGGAGAGTCTCAGAATTACAAGCTTTATCTGCCAAGCCACTTTACCTAATTTTTCATAAGGACAGAGTTTATTTATGCACCAACCCTTCATTCCTACCCAAAGTTGTGTCAGAAAGTAACCTTAATCAGTCCATTGAGCCACCCGTGTTCTTTCCAAACTTCCAAAATAAAGGGGAATATTCATTGCATCTTCTGGACATACATAGACAATTACATTTCTACTTACACAGGACTTCGGACTTCAGACAGTCAGGTCAGTTATTTATTTCTTACTCTGATGTTAGAAAAGGCCTGCCAGTGTCCAAAGTTGCCTTGTCCAAATGGCTTTCACAGTGTATAACCTTCATTTACAACTCTAAGAACAAATCTCTCCCTACCTCTGTTAAAGCTTATTCCACTGGGTAGGTAGCTACTTCTGCAGCCTTTCAAGCTAGGTTAGCTTTGGATGATATCTGTGCTGCAGCAACATGGACAAAGCCTTATACCTTTATTACTCATTACAAAGTGAATTTGGCCTCAAGGAGCAGAGCATCCTTTGGTTCTGTGGTTCTCCCATGACCCATCCAAGTAGCAGGTTGCTTGGGATGCAGTCCCATCAGTGAAAATAAAGGTGAAATTGACAGGAACACATAAAGAAGTTATGTACTTACCATAAAGCTCCATGTGTTGTCCATGTCGACCTTTATTCTCACAGCCCATCCTTCATACCCTCTGCCTATACTCCTGGGAGACAGAGTAACACTAATTTGATATTATAGAACTCTATAGTATCAGAGACCATTTATATTTGTTAATCTGTGGAAGCAGTTACCTCTATTTGACTTGTTGGGGCAAACAAGATCTGGAGAAGTTAGAGAGTTATGTTATGGGTAAGGAAGAATGCCCACAAGCTTTGCTGAGGGCCTCAAGCTTTTGAAAAAGGCTGAGATGGATCGGAGGGATCGGATCCGACCCCAACAGTGAGAATAAAGTTTGAGATGGACAACACACACGGAATGATATGGTAAGTACATAACTTCTTTTTAATGCCCATGCAACCTGCTGCTTCACTTTCTCAGGCTACACAACATAATGGTGACAGACAATGGAACTTTTTGACATCCAGCATTACCATAGACCCCAAGTGCTGTCATCTGAAACATGGGTTGGCATGTTTAAAACTATATTCTCGCTCTGATAGTGAAATGGAAGAAAGAGGATGCATGTGCTTCTGATCCATTACACTGGGACACAGGCTTAGCACATTTTCTTGTACATTTCTTTCATCAAGGAGATACAAATGCAGATGCTCTAAAGGGTCCTAAATTTTTTTTGTCTTTACTAAATAAAGTAGCAAAAAGACATACATTTCATCAAAGGTCATGGAGATCTACTAAGTTAACAGAACATTATATGACTATATTGCAACATAACACATCATGACAGATTGCTGCTCAAGGTAATGCTGAGGTTTGAAATGATTCTGAGCAAGTATACCAAACTGTGGAAAATTAAAGGTAAAGTTATTAGAATTAAATGAATTTTGATTACTGCATAATCTGGTCATGACTCCTTGCATGATGAGCTACAACTTGTATATTTTAAAATGGAGTGGAAAAAAATAATGTTATTACTGTATTTAAAACTGTTCTAGTATGTTTAGCTCAGCAATTAAATAAATCATGTAAACATTCAATTCTTTTTGTTCATTTAATAGCTGGCACACTTTAAGGAATTTGACTCAACCACTGATTGCTATGTAAGTGGTTTTCATTGATGTTAACTGCCCTTCATTTGGCAGAATCTCCCTGATTTTGTATCATTTTTGATTTGTTCCTCATAAAATTTGCAGTTTTCTGGCAAATCTTTGAGGGCTGCAATCATTAAATAGTTTTAAATTTCATATCCTTAAGAAAAAGAACATGCTAATGCAGGATCTGTTATTCATGCAACTTTTTATATTTATATTCCTCTTCTAAGATTTTTGTCCCCCAATATCTTCTGATTCTTAAACTAGGCAAGTTGAGAAGTATGGCAATTTTCAAATTGTGCAGTATGCTACTCTTTAATAACATGTTCCTGTGTTGGGATTCCTGAAAATTTGTCCTGAATTTGAAGAATAAGGAATTGCTGAAGCTTCAGAGACAGTGCCAATTAAAACTGATACAACAGCCACTAAGGACTTAATAAAACTATTCAAAACTGAAAGAAAGAAATAAGCTAACCATAGCAGCCAGTGTAAAAACATATTGTGATCCAGAAATGTCAATTATAAATGCTGACTTGACTAAAAAGCTGTGGAGAAGCTGCACAGACTTATTTGAACCTTTATTTGGGTCTAGTTTAAAGACAACAAAGCAGGATGCAATCGTAGCTCTCAACCTCTGGGCACAACAAACCTGGACAAAGCTAAAAATAATAGGAGGGCAAAGCCCCCAAAATAGAGACACATTTTAGATATTACTCTTATAAACTTACAAGGTTGATAGAATGCAAGGTTTTGTATTCCCATGCATTTTTTCTGAAGGATATGAAGTCTGAACCTCAAATTGCTGTCAGTATATGATGACATCAGTCCTCACTTATTAATACTTTGTTGAAACACCTTTTGATTAATACTTTGTTGAAACACCTTTTGATTTAATTACATTCAGTATTCTTGGGTACACACCTGCCATCAATTAAAAAGACTCTGATTAACCCCAAATGATTAGTGTAGGACAGTGTTTTTATGCCCTGGATTCTCCTGGTGAGGAACCTTTGTCAGCATTCCATCTGTTGCAAGTGTTTGGTTAGGTGCATGACAAATGGTTCTGACAAGATCTGAGGAGCTAGTATATTTGATCCTCTGATTGGAGCATGGGTGATCTATTCAAGGGTGTTTGTGTTAATAATGTCCAGGAAGCATTGTGCCTGTGAGTTTGAGGCAGTGTATATTTCCTAGCTTATAGAAGGGTAGGTAAATTCACACATGAATAGAATATTTGTTTGGATGGTGAGCACCTCTAATAGTTCTAGGTAAGAGTTGTGAGACTCATGGGGCATAGATGGTGACCTATAGCTGGCTAGGATATGGTAAGAGACCTATCTAAGCTGACCTGCATGTGGATGAACTCCATGACATCATCCTGTTTGACTAACCTAGAGGTATATTTGTTGCTAATGTAGATAGAGACACCTGCATCTTTAGTCCCTGTCTAAGATACTGTTGCTCTAAATGTGAAAGGCACTGTGACCTTGCACTGCCAGAGTACTTTCTACGGCTTTAAAGTATGTCTCAGTAATGGCACAGATGTCTACAATCTCCATAGTGAAGAGGGCTTGTAGAGTGTAGAGTTTTTTATTAGGCTGCTAGCATTGAGCAGTAACACATTAAGGTTGCTTTGAATCTTTTTTGCTGTTAGTAGTTTTGCTACTTTGACATTGCCTAAAAAGGCTTTAAGTGATTGGATAAAGTTTTAACCAATATACGAAAGCTTAAGGAGGGCAGGTGCAGACCATCCTTGGTAAAGCAAAGTGATCTGTTAACCATATCTTCCCATGATTTAACACAGTTATATTGTACAAGTTACATGTTTCTTGAAAGGCTGAATTGGCATGCACACCACTGGGATGACAGGTGTTCATTTCTTTTTTTTTTCTTTTTCTTTCCCTAACTCGTCTTAGCATCACATACCTTAACAGTTTGCTATATTTTGTCTTATAGCCTTAGTACAATAGCTGTTTTCAGAATTTATAAGCCCAAACTGCAAAAGATATACAGGGAAATTTATTTTTAACTACCAAGTCTGTATAGCTAGACAAAGACATTCATAGCTGACATTTTTTCTTCTGCAGTATTTAAGGGATTGGGCACTTACCTGTCTTTTGATTGTTTTTTTTGTTTTTTTTTTGGGGGGGGGGGTATGGTGAGCCTAAGCTCGGCTCTACTACATAGCTGTAAGGCAACCCTCTGATCTCTTTGTGTATAGTTCCTCCCTCTGTTTCCCAATGTCCGGAAAAACTTTATAAAGCCTCTCAGGGTTATGGGCATGTTTTTAAAACACATCTACCTCAGCTGTTTGTTGTCTGTGCTGGTGTGTGCACACCAAGTAAGTAATCATAAGTCCTATATTAGAACTTTAGAATGTATGGCATATGTTTTTATTTACAATGGTGCTAAAATAATCTCCTCAATAATATGTGAGTATATTACTTGATACTTTGATGTCCACTATGAACAGTAGCATACACTGCAAACTCAGGCTTGGTTACTCCATTATTGTATTCAATTATTAGCTGTCGTAGGACGATCTTATTTTTACTCAAAGCAAAAATATAACTGTAACTGCTATTAGCTGCTATTGGGTAATTAGTTTTAGTCAATCAATTGTTGTGAACTAATATAGCTATAGCACAACTGTTAATTACTCTATATTGCCTAGTATACTGTTTTTCTACTCAAGGAACTAGGAACTGCTCTCACAGTTACCAATTTGTTTTATGCATTGCATAAGCTGTCTATATATGTAATTGGTTTTCTGTTTTTCATTGGTTGTATATTGCTTTTCTTCTCTAGGAATTATGAACTGCTCTCCTAATTTACTGATTTGTTTCATGATTGGCATAAGCTGTCTATATGCTTAATTAACTGCTGCTAGAACTGATATGTGTTGGATACTGTTATTGTTCTTCCCTAAAGCTTCTATGCCAGTCTCTTACAGTCATCTCGAGGTTCAATCTTCTGCATCTGTGCTCCCTCTCTAAATTGCAGGTGTGGCAAGAGATCTTCCCTAAGTTACTGTGAAATAAACAGATCTCACAATCTCTAACTGAAAGGGGCTCAACTGTTTTCTAAAAGTGTAGGTGATTTAAGGCAGTTATATTGTACAAGTTGCATGTTTCTTGAAAGGCTGTAATTGGTGCACACACCATAGGGACAGCAGCTGTTCATTTTTTTTCTATTTTTCTCCCTAACTCATCCTAACTTCCCATACCTTAAACAGTTCACTATATGTTGTCTTATAGCCTTAGTGCAGTAGCTGTTTTCAACATATATAACCCCAAACTGCAAAAGACATACAGGGAACTTTATTTTTGCCTTCCAAGTCTGTATAGATAAACAAAGACTTTCATTGCTGACATTTTTTCTTCAAAGGTGTTTAAGGGATTGGGCACCTGCAAGCCTTCTGATTGTTTTTTCCTGAGTATGTTGAGCTTAGGCTCAGCTCTACCCTCTCCCTTTGCCCTTACTTTGCTCAAGCTCCTCTGCTGTCCTACCCTACCTTCAATTCCCACCCACCCTCAGTACAACTTGATTTCAATACCATAGCCACTCCCATACCAGTATATAGATGAATCAGACCCTTCTTACATGATCTGAGCACCTGACTGCCACCACCCTACTGCCTCTTTCCTGATTCAGTCAGCTCCATCCCACAAACTTCTCATAGATTATTGTCCATTTCCTTTCTCCCTTATAAATCAACACAACTCTTGCCCCAAATAAACTCTCAATTATGCTTCAACTACACATTGTTACTATAACAATATTAGCATCAGTAGCATACACTATGTCATATCATGTCACATTAGTAGAATCAAAACCAAACCACACTACTTCTCCCCATATTTCTCTAACAACCACCTCTTTCAACTTACCCATCTCTCCATCCATCTTTAATATATCAACCATTTATTATAGTGCTCTCTTATCCCTCCCTCACTACCACTCTCCCAAACCTTCCATAAAATATGACTGTTACATCCAAGTAGAAAGCACCACAGTCAAGCTGGATATAGGCAACAGTTTATTCAGTTCCAAACACCAAACACAAAGTGAAAAGACCCACACTTAACGCTGTAAAAATACAAGTAACGTTTTCGTCATCAACTTCATCAGATAAATTTCACAATCCCATAATTCCCTTTATATAGACACACTAATTACAATTAAACCAAATAAATCAATGAATCAATTAATGTAAACAACAGGATGTCATTAAAATCTGTCCTTATATGGTCATGTCAGTGTTATTTTAAAATGCATTTTACTTTAAGTTGATAAAAATCACTTTCATATATTAAAAAACACATCATATTCTTAAAATTGATTTTAAAAACATTTTTTAAATTGTCATAAATAACTTACATTTAAATAAAATTTATTTAAACTATAAAATTCATTTAAAAATACAAAAGGTATATACAGAATAAATTTATGTTGTTGTCTTTGGCTCCCTCATGTGGCCCAAATCACACATAACATCACAAGTCAAATAAAACTTTTTATAATTTATGTTCTTAATGATAGCAGTTTTTTCTATAAATTTAAAGCTTGGCTGATCTCAATTTTAAAACTGGAGCTAAAGATATCATGTCATTAAGACCCGGAGGTCTATTGGCTTCTAGTGATAGCTGCCAGTATAGTTCCCTATATTCTACTAGTGTCTCCCACATACCTCCCCTGGGATCCACATGAACTACTTCCAACACAAAAAATTGAAATACTGATGTTTTATATACCATGCTATGTTTGTAAAGTGCATTATTTTCACATTTATTTCTGATATCATACATATGTTCATATATTCTTTGTTTTAATTTTCTTTCACTTTTACCCACATAGTACGAATCGCATTGTGAAATGGGATTGTGAAATTTATCTGATGAAGTTGATGATGAAAATGGTACTTGTACTTTTACAGCGTTAAGTGTGGGTCTTTTCACTTTGTGTTCGGTGTTTGGAACTGAATAAACTGTTGCCTATATCCAGCTCGACTGTGGTGCTTTCTACTTGGTTATAAGTTTATTTTAGCACCATTTTATCCTTTTATGACTGTTACATAGCAAAAACCATTAATACAGTGATCTATATAGCATCTAAACTATATCTCAGTGGACTGGGGGTGGTTGGGAATTGAAGGTAGGGTAGGGGAGCAGAGGAGCTCAAGCAAAGTAAGTGCCTGGCTGCACAGGTAAAAACCACACTTTCCAAAGCCAAGCACACAGCATCCATGGGACCAGACAACATCCCAGGCTATGTTCTACATGAACTACAGAATGAACTGGCACCCCACCTAAGTACCATGTTCAATCATAGCCTCACCTCAGGCTTTGTGCCTGCTGAATGGCGCACAGCAATGCTTATCCCACTCCACAAAGGGGGAGCCACCACAGACCCCGGGAACTACCGCCCCATTAGCCTGATGAGCCTGGTCTGCAAGGCCGTGGAACATATTATCATTGAACTTATAAACAAAGACATTGGTAATCTCCAAACTCTGGACCCCAGCCAGTTTGGGTTTGTAAAAGGCAGATCATGTCTTCTAAACCTGATAGATTTCTTTGAAGCAGTCACCAAAGCTGTTGACAAGGGTAAGGTGGTTCGCACAACCTATCTAGATCTTGCCAAGGCTTTCGACACCATCTCCCACTCTGGAATTATAGATAAACTCACTAAACTTGGTATAAATCCCTATGTCACAAGATGGGTTGCCAACTGGCTCACTGACAGAACACACACTGTGAAAGTAGCAGACTCCAAATCCGACTTCAGACCAGTGACAAGTGGAGTACCACAGGGTTCAGTCCTGGGTCCTCTCCTGTTTGGTATTTACTTCTCTGAAGTACAGGCTAACACAGAAGGTCTTTGGCTAATGAAGTTCGCAGATGACTGCAAACTAGGAGCCATAATCGAAACTCCTAATGATGTGGACATCCTACAAAAGGGCCTCACTGAGATAGATGTCTGGTGTCAAAGCCATGGCCTCAAGCTCAATGCCAAAAAGTGCATTGTCATCCCCTTTGGTAAAAACTCTATACCAATGAACTACAACATAGGCGGTAGTATACTTAACACCGAAAGTGTGATAAGAGACCTTGGGACACAGGTGGACAGTAGTCTCTCTTTTGATAATCACATCACCACAGTAGTCAGGAAATCCTTCTACGTGGCACACCTCATCACGAAAGGTTTCTCATCCAGAAAAAAAGAGGTCATTGTTCCCCTCTACTCATCACTCATTAGACCCATTATAGAGTACAACACCCCTTTTGGTATGTACCTCACAAGATATCTACAACAACTGGAAAGGCCGCAGAAATACCTCACAAAGAGGATTACCAGCCTCAAACAGATGCCCTACGCAGACCGTCTCAAAAAACTCCAGCTTCACTCCATCGCATATCGCCTACTCAGAGGTGATCTCTGCCTAACATACAAAGCTATGTCAAACCCAGAGCTGTTGGACATGCTCCACTTAATGAAATCCCAATCCCTCTGAGCTACATGCTCTAAGGACCTAAACCTTGTCACCACAATAAACAGAACATGCCGGAGGGACAGATTCCTGTCCCAGAGACTTCCCATACTCTGGAATAAACTACCTATCTGTATCAAACAAAGCTCCTCATTAGCACTCTTCAAGAAAAATCTTGATGATTGGATGGGAAATAGGAAATTCACCCCAGGGATCACCTCTGTGGCTCTGCTTGACAGTGGCCAGGAAAATAATTTTCTTGGGTGGCAAAAACCAGGGTACCTTTTTGGCTGGGCTTGTATAGGCCCCAGGGCCGATAGCCTAGTACCCACCTATGAACCTATGAACCTATGTACAATCCAGGTCCATCATACACTCCTATCAACTCATCCCATCAAAGCCTTAACCACCTTATTTCTGTACTACAACTCCCTAAGAAAGCTGCAGACCTATTTTACTAAACATAAATATAAGAAGCATTGCTAACAAAATCCATGACTTACACACCACCCTGCCTCTATATTCACCAGATATCATTATACTAACTGAAACAAGACTAAAACCACACATTATTGATAATGAAATTTTAGCACCGGGTTATAATATCCTACTCCGTGACAGAAAGCACAAAAAAGGAGGTGGAGTAGCAATTTTATTTAAAAATCAACAGCTTTACAACCTGAATCTTGCCTCCCCTACTTTTGACAATGCTAAAATAATTCTTTCAAGAATAGTAATTAACCTTAAAAAATATATTAACATAATTGGTTGCTACATCCCACCCGGATCCAGTGCATTCACTGTAGAGAACTTACTAAACTGGGCCTCCAATGCACTCCCACAGGAAGCTATTATATTGGAGGATTTTAACATATATTGGCAAACTTGCAGTTCCCATAATCCCACTAATTATATTAATCTTCATGGATTTACTCAAATCATCAAATCCCCCAAAAGATACGACAAGACATTTAAGAGGCACTCAATCCTAGACTGGATTCTAATAAACAGACCAACCCAATCCTTTCACTCTGGCTGTCTACCAGATGATCCCACTATCTTCATTACAACTCTAAAAACTTGCAAATGGGAAGCACTCAAGCTACTCAGCCTTAATGAAGCCAGTAAATACTTCAATACTACTTTCCTAGACATCCGGAACACACATGCTCTTCCCAGAACTACTACAGTTAAATCCCAACCCTGCTCCTTGGCTTACTAAAGAAACTAGATCATTACCAAAAACTAGAGATAAAGCCTGGGACCAATGGCACAAAACTATAACCCAAGACTCTAAACAATCATACTTAGAACTAAGAAATAAAGCAAAGAACCTAATCAAATTAGACAAGGCAAATAGTTAACCACAATATCCAAATGCATCACCAAAACAACCCCCATAAGTTCTGGACAGCCATTAATAGCATACTCCTGCTAGGTAAAATTAATAGATCCACTCCAATCTCATCAAATCCATCAGACAATATAGCCACCCAGTTCAATAAATACTTCATAGAATCCATTTTAGCCCTTTCTAACCCTCACAACTCCTCCCTCTTGAAAGAACCACCCACTTCCCATAATAACTACTACAGCTTCACCCTACAAACAGTTTCTATAGACAAGATAAAAAAAGTATTTAAAAAGCTAAAACCCACAACATTAGCTGAAGACAAACTTCCAGCCACCTTTCTAAAAATTTTAGCCAATGCAATAGCATACCCAGTAGCCATTCTAATCAACAGATCCATATCTGAAAGTCTATTCCCAGATATCTGGAAAATGTCCCATATTATCCCACTGCACAAAGGAAGTAGTGCAGCTGAACTGACCAACTATTGTCCCATTGCTATCCTTGCCTTCTATCCAAAATCCTTCAGAAGTGTAAACACTCACAGCTCATGTAATACCTAAACACTAATAAACTACTACCCATTACACATATTTGTATAACATATGTATTTAGTGACCATGTATATATTGTGTGTATCCTACAACATATCATCACCCTATAGTTCAAAGTAATGTTTAGTAAATATGCAGCTTTTCTCCACGGGCCTATGCTAAAAAGGACTTGTGTCTAGTCGGACTTTCCCGGTAATCAAATGTAAAATAAGTAAATAAAATAAAATGCTGACTGGTGTTTGATTTCCCGGAGTGACATCATAAAATAAGCCAATTATTAAAATCAGTCATTTTTGTGTACATACTGTGGCATCATCCTTGGTGAAGGTAGAATGCTGCTCAATGAAGGGCTCATACTGGCCTTTCACGCATTTATTTATTTACTGACACTTGAATGCTGGGAAAGTCCAGCTGGGTAGGAGCCCATTTTCAGGGGAAGCCCAAGGAGAAAAGCTCCAAAGTATTACAAAACATTTTAAGAGCAATAATTTTACAGGTTTTAAAAATAATACAAAAAACAAATACAGTTTAATTATACCAAATTAGACATAAAAATGAAAACATTGGTTAAGAATAGATACAAGTTATATGACTATGATTTAATAGTTAGAGAAATTTTTTGGTAATTTACAAAGAAATTAAAGGTAAGTTAGTATAATACAAACAAGAATTATAACATGAAGTGAGAGAAAAGTAGGCTTATGGTATATTTAGAGAAAAAGCTGGGGGGTGTGAAGAAGTGAGAGTAAAGGTATGAACAGGTGTTTGTTCACATTTAGGGATATAATTTATCCTGCTGTTGAGTAACAACAGATCAGTTTTGACTAGGAACACTTTCAGAGTGGTTTTGAAGGATGGGAGGTTGGGTATTGAGCTGATGGATAAAGATAAAGAGTTCCAAACCTTCACAACATGGTAGGAGTACAGACATTCCCCAGCAGATCTGATAGGTTTGTGGACAGACAGATTGGAATGTATTGACCAATTGGGAACATAGTTGTGTAGAATGTTATTTAGGGCTGCACAAGCAGATGGATTCTGGATAATTTTATAGATGATAAGAAGCTGTGTATATGTTAGCTGATACGGTAGTTCTAACCAATGTAGACTTTTTAGTGCTATGCAATGATGAGTTCTGAAAGGGGTATTTGCTGCAAATTTACCAACTTTGTTATAGAATTGTTCAAGTTTTGATTTTTGTGATGCCAGAAGGTTAGTACAGATGGGAGCACCAAAAAGAAGTGTGGGGAGGAGATACAGAGTGGCAAGTGTAGCTTTAGTTGTATATATTCACATATTCAGAGAGATCCAAAATGTCTGTTTTCATATAGTCCAGTGAGGAATGTCTCAGGTCATTTATACCTGCATGGACTATGACAGAATCATATTGTTACCTGGGGTACAATGACTTGAGAGTGTGCATGATATTGTGGCTCCTGGCTTCATATAGGCAGATAACCGTTATCTTCTCCTTGTCTAACTTGGTGAGTGGCACATGTGTGTGTCATACAATGTTATCCCAGTGACAAGAGTATTAGGCTAAGTGCTTGCTTGCCTTATAGGCTTCATTCTTTGGGGAACATTGGCTGCAGCCTTATGTGTGGTGTTTGGTGTTACTTTTATTGTGTCCTTTAAAGATCGCTGAGGAAAGGTGCTGCTATTAGACAGCTTATGAGGTCTTTAAGGTTAGGGAAGATTTCTTTTAAGTGCCTCAGCATAAGAAGATCTTTGTGAGTGATGAGTGATATATGTGAGGGATGTATTGTGCATGTTCTTTACAACCTCATTTGTAAGGGAGATTTTTGCCTACGAGGGGCTTGTGTATTTACATCTCTTACATACTGTTTTAGTTTGTTAAGGATTAGCTAGTTGTCTGAGAACATGAGACAATTGCTACTTTGTCTCAGGCTGCCCATACCTACTAAGCTGGCTACAGACACATTTAGAAACTGCATATTCATGTTGTCCAGCCCTGTGTTAGAGTGAGCTTTTATGAAGGTTCATAGGTTCATAGATTCATAGGTAAATATGTTTGAAGGATTGTGTTTCAAAAGGTTTCCCCTACAGTGGTGGATGACAAAAGTATATAACTACGTTACACAACACACAGTAGCAATGAAAAAGGAAAGGGAGGAACTTTGGAAGTCAGATTATCATAAGGGGGAGAAGCGTGAGATGCAGCCTTTTAAAACCTCAACTATTTCTGACACAAATGCCTGTTAGCTACTTTTAACAAGGCAGATTAATATAAAGAAACAAAATATTTACTTACAAAAAGTCAGATAATTTACTTACAACAAGCCAGAGATTAACCAAGTGAAAACATTTCTTACTAGGAAACATGCCATAATCTGAAGGTATCCTGTGTAGTGTCTATATTTTCTTATTATGTTCTTTATTTCATGGGTGAGTTTTCCTACGTACCGTTGATCTTCATATCCACCTGTGGGGTTTGGCATTGGCCTGAATGTATCCACAACGACTTAAAAAGAAAAATGAAAAAATCACAGACATTTAGAAGCCATATAGTTAAAACACTTGATGTCCTTAAGGGGTCATTTAAGCAATAACCCATGCCTGAGTGTGGGTAATGCTGGATTTATCCATGGTTGGTGTGGTTTGGTCATGAGGGCAAAGCCTCAGTGGCCAAACAAAGACAACCGTGGTTAAATCCAGCATTACCCACACCCAGAAGTGGGTTATTGCTATTATACAATGACATCATTTAAGAAAAAAAATACTTTTCTTAAATAATGGTATTGTATAATCCCTCCGCGCTGCCCTTCCGCAGCTGTCTGGTATTCTGTGGCAGTTCTGATGTACTGCGCATGCGTATGCTTATGCAGTACATCAGAGCTGTGTGTGGAAGCAATGGAGAAAGGAAGATCTCCGTTGCTTTTTAAAAAAAGGTGTCTCGCTATGTTAAAAGAGTTTAACATAGCGAGATAGCTTTAAAAAAGGCAACGGAGAAAGCAAGATCTCCGTTCCCTTTTTTAAAGCTGTCTCGCTATGTTAAACTCGTTTAACATAGCGAGATATCTTTAAAAAAAGCAATGGAGAAAGGAAGATCTTCATTGCTTTTTTTTTTTTGTTTAACATAGCGAGGTTACAGCAACGGAGCTCTTCCGTTCTCCAATGCTACCAAAAACACAAAAAAAAATCAATACTTAAAATAATGGAAAAAGTCCAGGCGACCGGACCTTTTCCATTAGTATAAGTTGGATTTACAATGAGCACGTTGACCAATCAGCGTGCACATTTTGGAATATTAATGGGGGGTCATTGTATAATTGCATATATCCCATGGACCTCTATTACAGGAGGTTTAAAGTATCTCTGTACACCATGGAACTGGTATTACTCTCTCTTTGTTATATGTGAAGCAATGAAGCTATCTGTTTTTAGTGTAGTTAGATAAGTCCAGATTATGAAAGATAAGCCATAACAGCTACAATTAAAAATAAATTAAAGCATGAAATAAATAAATAAAGTCCACTGGGACCCCTCTCTCCATAAAAAATATAGTGATACATTCAACTAACTTATCCAACAAAAGAGATGAGAATACAATCATATTCTGAAATGGAAAAAGGGGGTATCATCTTTCTTACATTTTTAGACTCCAGAAACAAAAATAGTTACAAGATAATGCTTTGATCTACCTAATCTGTTTAAACCTATTATATTTGTCTTCAGTAGTGGCTGTGATAGGAAAGGAGTGCTGTGTACCCAGCGTGTCAACTGCTGCATTTTAGGTGCATTATCCTGAAGGATACTAAATCAGGTGGAGTTGCATACTACACTGACTTGGCTAAGTGTATTGATTAATTCAATAATGATATGAAAACACTGAAAGTATTGTTTATAAACATAGCTTACAGTATTAAACATCTTTGTGATTCAGTGTCAATTACGAGTATGTTTTGCTGGGACTACTACAATAACAATGGATTTACAGCCAGGGAGAATAAAGCTGTGGACAAAAGGCATTCATTCTATATTCCTATAGTTGTTCAGAATGCAGGTGTTAATGCTTTATTACAATTCATATGTGCTTGACTTTTTTAGCAAATGTTTAATACTAGCAGCCTATTTTCTAAAAAAAAAAGTCATAATACTCTAGTGCATAAAATGTATACTCATGATTCATTATTTCAAATATGAAATAAGACTTTTTTTTTAATCAAAATGTGTTATTACTATTTGGAATGGGGGATTACACTACTTTTTGCCAGGGCAAAATCCATATTGTAAGGGAATTAGAGCACCATTTAGGATAAGAAGAAATTCCTGAGACCTTTAGCTAAAAATAACATAGTCTATATTTAAACAAAAACAGAATGCTAGTTGTATACTGTTGCCCTGTTTTAAGTGGTCTCTTTATTAAGGTAATGTTTGCAAGCCTCATTGCATTCAGACTTAACCAGTCTGGAATGATTAGCACTTGCAACATTTCTAATAAAAATAGAAAGAAAAGTGAGCACAAGCAGAGCTGGGGATCACAATGATGGAAAAAATACGTTCTTTTTCCACAAGCCACTGTAGTCCAATTAAAACTTTTATTAAGCAAGATACACACAATCAGTGAATAAAGGTTTTCTTTGTACTACAGTGGCTTGTGGAAAAAGAACGGATTTTTTACATCATTGTGATCCCCAGCTCTGCTTGTGCTCACTTTTCTTGCTATTTTTGTGACTTATTCGACATTTCTAATAAAACCAGAAACAATATATCAGAGAAGGCCTGATAACATTCTGTGTGTAATCCATCTAGGCCTGGGGAACTTTTGTGTATCATTCTTTTATAGTTACCTTTATATCATCCAAATACAATGCATATAAAACACAAGTTAATCTGCTTACTGGGAGTCTGATATATATATATAACCAATTATCTGTGTAAGAGATGTTGACTTACACACACAAAGAGGAAGCTTATTCCATATAATTGGAATATAGTGCTGCGGTAGCGTTGTCGCTTCACAGCAAGACGTTGTCCCATTCGATTCTCAGCTAGAGCGTCTTCTGTGTGAAGGCATGCATGAATGAGCGTGCCTTCGTTGAAGGTTGTGCATTAGGGCTGGTAACTCGGCACATAAAAATCCTCTACCAAACATTAGCGGACCGGAGTTCCGCTGTGGCGACCCCTAACCGGGATAAGCCGAAAGACACAACATTGAGGGATACATGATCCAAGTAGCTTAGTTTTGTTATATTGACCCTAAACATTGACTTACTATGTTTATGAGTTGTAGTACATTTATTAACTTCCAAACTAAATGCTACTTATGATAAGTCATTCTGAAGTGCAGTATAAGCAAAGACTAATTTCCCTATAGTAACAATAATGAATTATGAGTAATTTTAAATGTTGACATCTCTCATTGTAGTTGAGTCTAGTTAATGATACCATTCTTTTTGTGAATTGTTTTCTGAGCTAATTCTAATCTTTTTAACTATCACTGTTGATCCACCACTGGTAAGGCCATACCGGTAACCATCAGTAAAATCATTTTGCATCTTATTATGTTCTATAAGTTCTAATATGCAGCTCTCAAAATACTTTCTCAAGATTGATGTCAAACTGACTGCCGTCAAATTATTTACCACTGTTGGCTTACCATATTTATGTGTAGAGGTTGTACTTCATTTTTTCCACGAACGTGGACAAGTGTGCATACTCAATGGCTTATTAAATACACATAGCAGTAAAAACCTTAATTCTGTAGTCAGATTAGACAATAAAATAGCTGACATTATACCTGTCCCTTTGATATAGTTTTGTTTGATCTTTTCAGTGCTCTGTCAAAAATATCTCTGTTATCTCTGGACGTGTTTGGACGACTGCAGCTTGATGAGGCATGTTTATGAGTCAGGTCAACACATTGGTCCTGTGTTGGTGAATTACTTGTTAAATCTGCTTACTATCTGTCCTGGGGCTGAAATTGTGGACCAGTTTAGTGCTAATGACATAACTGGTTTCTCGTATTTTTTTGAGAGCTGCCATTATTTGTAATAAGCCCTTTGACTGTCAGCATTACTTACTAGCTTTTATTTCATATTCACTGTTCCCTTGCTTGCTTTTATACTGGAATTGTATTTAGCTTGGATTTGGTAGTCTTTGTAGGGTAGGCTTTTAAAAGTATGATAATATCTTTTCTTTTTTATAAACTTTGGATACTTTTTCTTTCCACCAGTGATAAATGTATGTTTTAATGTGTATTATATGTTTTTACAATAGCAGGTGACTCCATGGCTTTTTATAGTATACTTTCTAAGGCAGTATAACCATGGTTAAGGTCTCTGTGTTACTTAAATCATAGAGTTCACCATACTTAATTCTTCTGTAATTTGGGTACAATTCACTTTTCCATAGCTGTTTATTTTATAAGTGCTTGATGGATTTTTGCATTTCCTTATGTCAAAACTTATGAGTTATGGTCGTATTTTCCTACTGGCATACCAAAGCTATACAATGGTTAGGAAATCATCAGTACTGGTTGTAATTAAATGTAAAAGATTGTCATTTTTTTCTCAACTAACTAGTTCAATCCATGAAACAATATTACTTTTATAAATTCATGTGAGTGACAATTGCTCCATTTACTGTCAGGGTAATTAAAGTAATCCAAAAGTAATACATTTCTAAAGTCAAGACTCTTTTCCAGCTTTTGTAATATTCCCATATGTTGACAACTGCTACTTGTCACACGCACCTAAACATCTACTCTGTGGGGAATTTGTAATCACTATACCTAAAATATTGCTTGTCCTCACAAAGTATCCTGTATAAGAACTTTGCTAAGTTTTTCTCTTGCTAATTATTTGTTGTGGAGTTTTTCTTTCCTGGCTTCCACTGAAAAGGGACCCTGCATGACCCAGCCACACATTACTGTTAACCAAATTCAGATAAATAAATATTTATTTATTGTAGTCCAGTCTTGAACTATGATAGCACACAAATAATCTTAAGGTAACTTCTAGAACTAAATCAACACTTAATATCTCCATGTCATTATTTATAGAAATCAATGTGGATGGAATGGATCAGTGGATAAGTACTAGGATAATAAGTATATATTCTGTGGACCATGATTTATTTATTTATTTATTTATTTATTTATTTATTGAAGCATTGCAGATAGTTAACAGGCTCCATGTCTGGGACTATTCAAATTGCTCAAGAAAAGGCTATGTTTTATATAGATAAGTGTTATAGTGCACAATGTCCAACCTTGCAATGCAAAAGTTTTGTGTGTAGCAAAAGTCCTTGTATGATCAATAAAGGTAGTTCAGCCTTATTACGTCATTGATCATACAAGACCTTCAGCCTGTTAGCTGTCTGATGGTGACATTGGGAATGCTTACACTTTTCTTGCATTATGTAATTAACACAGACTGGCCTACTGCACTAACTTACCCATAAGATGCCTCTATGCCATCTTCCCTTGTTCTCCAGTACCTCTTCCAATTTTTTCTCATCTTGGATGGAGACTAATTCAAGCCATGATGTGATTGCAGGATTATGTAACATGGTTAGGGTTGACAAAACATTGAAGTATTGCAGACATTTAACTTAATGGTTCATGTTTAGTTAATTTCATATTCCTAAGACGTTATGTACTAGAAAGCAAAAACAGGAATGAATTGTGCTATAATGTTCTGCTAATAGATGACAGTAGAATTAGAAGATGATGTTGCTTAAAACTTCTTGTTTGTTTTGTAAAACTAAAACTAGCCTAGAAATAAAAGCATCTGCTGCATGATGGTCTTCTTTCTCAACCTGTTCAGCATAATACTACTGCAGTTATTAAAGCGCCATGGAGAAAGAGAGGAGATGGTATAAGGGAAGTAAAAATGGATTATACTGAGGGACAGAGGTACAAGATATGAGAGGAAATTAGGTCATAACTCAGAATGAAGGTTAAGAGCTGCTGAATAAATCGTACAGTAGTATGTCCAAAAGAGAGAAGAAACAAGCTATGAGGCTGAGAGCACTTATCCAGTGTCTCAGAGATAATTACAGAGGGACAGTACTGTAAAATGTATATGTAGCTTTAAGTTAAAGGATACATTATCAGTGTTTCAGAGGTCAGGAGGAGGCAGTTCCAAAATGCATGGCTCATGTTAAAAAGGCCTTTTCAAGCATGTCATCATCTTCTTTCGGCTGTTCCCATTAGGGTTCGCCACAGATCATCTGTTTCCATTTCTTCCTGTCCTCTGCATCTTGCTCTGTCACACCAACCACCTGCATGTCCTTTCTCACCACATCCATAAACCTTATCTTAGGCCTTCCTCTTTTCCTGTTACCTGGTAGCTTCATCCTTAGCATCTTTTTCCCAATATACTCAGCATCCCTCCTCAGCACATGTCCAAACCAATGTAATCTTGCCTCTCTGGCTTTGTCTCCAAACCTTCCAACCTGGGCTGACCCTCTAATATACTTATTCCTAATCCTGTCCATCCTCGTCACACCCAGTGCAAATCTTAACATCTTTAACTCTGCCACATCCAGCTCTAACTCCTGTCTTTTTGTCAATGCCACTGTCTCCAACCCATATAACATAGCTGGTCTCACTACCCTCTTGTAGACCTTCCCTTTCACTCTTACTGGTACTCGTCTGTTACAAATCACTCCTGACACTCTTCTCCACCCAATCCGTCCTGCCTGTACTCTCTTCTTCACCTCTTTTCCACACACACCATTACTCTGAACTATCGATCCCAAGTATTTAAATTCATCCACCTTCGCCACCTCTATTGCTTGTATCCTCACAATTTCTCTATCCTCCCTCTCATTCACACACATATATTCTGTCTTAGTCCTGCTGATCTTCATTCCTCTTTTCTCTAGAGCATATCTCCATCTCTCCAGGGTCTCCTCCACCTGTTCCCTACTCTCACTACAGATCACAATGTCATCTGCAAACATCATAGTCTACAGGGAATCCTGTATGATCTCATCTGTCAATCTGTCCATCACCATTGCAAATAAGAAAGGGCTCAGAGCTGATCCTTGATGTAATCCCACCTCCACCTTAAACTCATCCTTCACTACCACCGCGGACCTCACCATTGTCACACTACCCTTGTACATACCCTGTACCACGCTAACATACTTCTCTGACACTCCTGACTTCCTCATACAATACCACAACTCCTCTCTAGGCACCCTGTCATATGCTTTCTCTAAGTCTACAAAAACACAGTGCAACTCCTTCTGACCTTCTCTGTACTTCTCCATCAACACTCTCAGAGCAAAGATCGCATCTGTAGTGCTCTTTCCCAGCATGAAACCATACTGCTGATCTCTAATCATCACATCCCTTCTTAAACTAGCTTCCACTACTCTTTCCCATAACTTCATGCTGTGACTGATCAATTTAATCCCTCTGTAGTTACTACAGCTCTGCACATCACCCTTATTCTTTAAAATCGGTACCAAAACACTTTTTCTCCATTCCTCATGCATTCTCTCACTTTCCAAGATTTCATTAAACAATCTGGTTAGAAACTCCACTGCCATTTCACCTAAACACCTCCATGCTTCCACAGGTATGTCATCTGGACCAACAGCCTTTCCATTCTTCATCCTTTTCATAGCTATCCTTACTTCCTTCTTGCTAATCCATTGCACTTCATGATTCACTATCCCCACATCATCAAACCTTCTCTCTCTCTCATTCTCTTCATTCATCAACCCCTCAAAGTACTATTTCCATCTGCCCAACACACTCTCCTCGCTTGTGAGTATGTTTCCCTCATTATCTTTTATCACCTTTACCTGCTGCACATCTTTCTTAGCTCGGTCCCTCTGTCTAGCCAGTTGGTACAGGTCCTTTTCTCCCTCCTTAGTGTCCAACCTTTCATACAACTCTTCATATGCCTTATCCTTAGCCTTCGCCACCTCTCTCTTTGCCATGCACCTCATCTCCTTATACTCCTGTCTACTTTCTTCATCTCTCTGACAATCCCACTTCTTCTTTGCCAACCTCTTTCTCTGTATACTCTCCTGTACTTCCTCATTCCACCACCATGTCTCCTTGTCGTCCTTCTTCTGTCCCGATGTGATACCAAGCACCTTTCTAGCCGTCTCCCTTACTAGCTCTGCTGTAGTTATCCAGCTACTTGGTAACTCTTCATTGCCACCCAGTGCCTGTCTTAACTCTTCCCTGAACTCCACCACACAATTACCCTTTTTTCAATTTCCACCATTTGATCCTTGGTGCTGCCCTTACATTCCTCCTCCTCTTCTTGCTCACCAACGTCATCCTACAAACCACCATGTTATGCTGCCTAACTACACTTTCCTCAGTCATCACTTTACAATCTCCAATCTCCTTCAAACTGGCCCTCCTACATAAGATATAATCCACCTGTGTGCATCTTCCTCCACTCTTGTATGTCACCCTATGCTCCTCCCTCTAGTTAAAATACGTATTTACCACAGCCATGTCCATCCTTTTTTTCAAAATCCACTACCATTTGACCTTCTGCATTCCTTTGCTTAACACCATTTCTACCCATCACTTCCTCATCCCCTCTGTTCCCTTCACCAACATGCCCATTGAAATCTGCTCCAATCACCACTATTTCACCCTTGGGTACAGTCATCACCACTTCATCCAACTCACTCCATAATTTTTCTTTCTCATCCATCACATACCCAATTTGTGGAGCTATGCACTAACAGCATTTATCATTACACCATCAATTTCCAGCTTCATAAACATCACTCTATCCAACACTCTTTTCACCTCCAAAACACTCTTAGCATACTGTTCCTCCAGGATAACTCCTACGCCATTTCTCCTCCGATCCACACCATGATAAAACAATTTGCACCCACCTCCAATACACCTAGCCTTACTCCCCTTCCATCTGGTCTCTTGCACACACAATCTACCAACCTTCCTTCTGTCCATCATATCGGCTATCTCTCTCCCTATACCAGTCATACTGCCAACATTCAAAGTTCCAACCCTCACTACCACAGTCCTAGCCTTTCTCCTCTCTTCCAGCCTTCGGCCATGCCTTTCCCCTCTTCTCCTTCGGCCAGCAGTAGCCCAATTTCCGCCAGCACCCTGTTGGCTAACAGTACTGGTGGCGGTCATTGTTAACCCAGGCCTCGACCGATCTGGTATGTAAATATTTACTGCTGTCCGAATGAATGTTTTGGCAAAATTTTATGCCAGATGCCCTTCCTGACGCAACCCTCCCCATTTATCCGGGCTTGGGACCGGCACAAAGAAATGCACTGGCTTGTGCATCCCCAGTGGCTGGGTTCTTTTCAAGCTTGTATAAAGCTTTATTTAAACTTAATATGGGATAGAATTAAGAGACCTGGTACAAAAGTAATTTCAAAGGCTGAAAGATGGCTTGGTGTCCTAGCCTTCTGAGTAGTAATAATTGTATACATGTAACTCATTCAGAATGCTACTTTAATGGATTAGCGCAGGGTATTCAGCTCTGTGGACAAGGCTAAATGTATGTCATGTCATGTCATGTCTGTTGTGTTTGTGCATGAGGTGTTAACCATGTGACTTCAACTCTTATAAAGTGGAAATGTTGCATGGATAACATTAGTAAGGGTACACAGCAAAGCAAAATACAACAACTTCATCACTGGATTACCCTTTATCAAGCAGATATCCTACGTTTGTCTGAAGTTTAGCCTATGCATGATGGTCTTGACTTTGAGATCTTTCTCCCTTTTTTCTAAGATCAAACAGGATTCACAAAGATGGTGGTGGTTGTGTTATTTTCTACCTCTATAGGGGTTCACACCCTCTTCTCTAGCAAGGCACCCTCAGGGCGTGTGTGCATTTCCATGTCACATTGAATGTCATGATGAACAGAAAAATAATGCTTGGTTATGTGACAGAGGATTGCTAGTAATTTATTTATGAGTAGCTATAGCTCATTGTGCATAGTTATCAGCAGTTTAGCATAAAACCAACATAAACCCTAATATCTGTCTCGTGTATACCCCCAAGTCAGGCCAGAAGATTTTCTGGTGCTTGCTTTTACTAGAAATGTTTCTGTACTTTGTCTGAGGAGGTAAGCGAATTAAACTACAGGTTCATAATAAGCCATGGTGTTTTAGACACTATGTGGTTCATTTGAAAATGTTTTTCCAATCTTTTGATCCATGTATGTGGTGTACCCTCCTTATCTGATATATTTTCTGTTGGGCTATTTATCACTCTTCCCAAGTAAAGAACTCCCGTGTTTTACCCTATATAAGGGCTGTATTGTTATTGGGGTTTTTTTTGTATAATATCCACTACAAATGTTTGTAACTGTGGAGTACATGAAGATGAGAAACAACTGCATGAGGCAGAATTCCAAGCCTAGAACAAGATCCCAGTCCAGTGCAGCATTCTACTGCACACTGCACAAGTTGTACACCCATCCAGTGCAGCATTCTACTGCACTCTGCACAAGTTGTACACCCATCCAGTGCAGCATTCTACTGCACTCTGCACAAGTTGTACACCCATCCAGTGCAGCATTCTACTGCACTCTGCACAAGTTGTACACCCATCCAGTGCAGCATTCTACTGCACTCTGCATAAGTTGCAAACCCATCCAGAGATTAGAAGTTCAAAACAGGGTTCTCAGACCCACAGTTTCCCACTAACAATAATGAAAATGCATGTCTTTTGTAAGTTAATACCTCTGGATAAGAAGTCCCAGTATGACTGAGCATTTGTTACTACTGCCATGCATATCATCACTAATAACAATTATTTGTTTCTTCAAATGCATTAACAGTCCGCAAAAGGTATCTGTATGTGCTTTTCTCACAAAATGTTAAGTTATTTAAAATGCACTGGTGACTCCTCTGAGGAGATAAAAAATGAAGCTCCAGCTTAGCTTTTTTATGAAAATTAAAACATAAAACATGAACTCTACATACCACATACTAATGAAAAATTACTAAAATGCAAAGTAATTAACATATGTGGCAGACTCAAAAAAGAAAGATTTCTTCCACTATGGTTATTTACTTCAGCACAAAGCAAAAGCTGCAGTGAGCTGTGCAGATTCCCCACTATGTAGTTGCATTGCCACTTTTAGTACTGTTTCTCATGATATGATGCATTAGAGTCTGATCTCTCATCTTAATAAATTGTACTTGGACTAGAGGTTTGACTCATGTGAGTAACTTCAAAGCACAATAAAAAAGTGCTCCTAGTGATGACTCACACTGCATAGCAAAATAGTAGAAATGTAGATAAGAGAAAGCTATGTGAGAAAAAAAATACTTTTATGTCCCCTTCACCATGGTTCCCTAAGGTTAGCATTATGGCACCCCAGAATACCATAGCATCCAGTTTTCTCCAAATTTTAACCTCTCTCATTTCCTGTCTGAAATGCAGATCTCATCTTGTTATTGCTAAGGTGGGCCAAACTAAAACACAAACTATATGATGGATAAATGTGTCTCCTGATGTTAATATTTCTTATGCTGACAAAGTCTTTCACTAGTTGACTATTAAAACTGAGCTCATTCTCAAGGATGATATCAACGCTGATGGAAATCACTCTTTATGTGACTAAAGTCATCCATCTGAATAACTTTAGAGTTTTTAGAAATCACCAAACTCACCAGAATTATTAAGTCCTCAAAGTATGCTGACATTCTTGATTATTTATTTAATTATTTATTGCTTTTGTTTACTGGGAAAGTCCAACTAGGTTCAAGAAAGACAAACGACAGTTGAATAAAACACCTTTATAAAACACAGAGCTTTCGGGACACACCCTTCCTCAATGATTAACATAAGGTTCATTAAAAAGTTCACTTAAATACACCCAAAAAGACATCACATGACCCGCAGCCAGGATCATATGACCAGAAATTCAATTAAAAAGGGTCAATATTTAATACATATAAAGGTACATATAAATACATATGAAAAATGTGAAAATTCTTATATAGAAATGAAAATATGAGCATCATCTTCACTTCAGTTTTGTTTGTTGTATTTTAACCAATATTGGTTTTAAAGAAACAGCTGTGTTCAAGCCTGGATATACATCAGCCATAAGACGTATTATCCATTCATATTCCTTTGTTTCTAACAGATTATTTATATCCCCACCTCTAAAGGGTTTCTGTACCATATCTAAAACTCTAAACTTAAACTTATGGTTCTCACCTAGTGTCCTAATGTGTTTACCCAAGGCATTATTTTCACATCCTCTCCTGATTTCTGACTTATGTTCTATAATACGGTCTTTCAATTTACGTGTTGTTTTCCCGACATAGAAACAAGTACAGGCAACGCATGTTGCTAGGTATACCACATTATTAGATATACACGTTGCCAAATCATGAAATACAAATATTCTTTTGGATACTGGATGTTGGAACATACTATTAGAACCCAGATCCATACTATTGGAAGAAATTATATCATTGCAACAACTGCAATTATGACAACAAAAGGTACCAGTTTTAGCCCTATAGACTGCTTAATAGTATTGATGTTAAAATCTTTGTAACATAACAAACTTTTTAAAGATCTTTTGTTCCTATAAGCAAAAGATGGTCTCATGCCTACCAATGCAGCAATGTCATCCTGTGCAAGAAGTACTTTCCAATATTTACTTATAATATTCTTAACTATATGTGATCTTGAGGTATAAGAGGTAATGAACCTTAATTTCTCATCTTTAGATGTAATAGATGGTGGGTATCATCAAAATTGCAACTGAAGGTAGGCTTATAAAGTGAGCTCCTGTTGGTTTCTATTTCCTTCCTTATATCAGTTAACAATGACTTAGAGTATCCACTCTCAATAAATTCCTTGTACGTTTCATCCATCTGTTTCAAAAAATCATTTCAGTAGTATTCATTCTACTTACGCATAAGTTGTGCTTTTATAATACCCTGGAACACATGAGAAGCATGCATACTAGATGCATGTAAATATCTACCACATGATACTTCTTTTTATGTATTGAGGTTATTATGTTATCACCTTCTATTGTTAAATTAACATCTAGAAAATTTATATCAACGTTAGAACATTCCATTTTGAACCTTAAAAATTAGTATTATCATTAAGATGGTGAACAAATTCAGTGAGTTCAGTCAAGGAACCTCTCCATACAAAAAAACAATCGTCCACAATTCTCTGGTAAAACCTAACCTTCTCATTTATATATTTCACCCCATCAAAATATGTATTCTCTCCCATTCATGCAACACTAAGTTAGCATAGGTATTTGCCAGTGCCCATTGCTATGCCTGTTAACTGCAAGTAGTATTCTTCATTGAAAATAAACACATTATTACGTAAAACCACATCAAGCAACATACATATGTTCTCAATATGCCTAGTTGTACAATTTAAACAACGTGTTAAGAATTGACGATAGAGTCAAGGCCTAAGTCATTCGAATAACAGTAAATAGAAGTTATATCCATAACTACCAGATATATAGGCCCATAGGTTATATCAAAGTTAGTAGCTTTCATATGCCAACACTTCAATTTTTCAAGAAGTCAACTGAATCTCTCAAGACGGCATGGCAATGGGACAACAAGGGACCCAATTGTTTTTGCAAATATAGAGAAATAGGCTCAGTAGCCCAGCCATTGCCAGAGACTATTGGTCTCATTGGTGGATTGTCTCTAGATTTATGGACTTTGGGTATGCCATATAATTGAGGTATGACTGGACATGACACAGTAAAAAAATGAAATAAATCTATTGAAATATCACAAGATAACTGCAAGTCATAAATACACATATTTATGTAAGATATACATTTCTTTACTTCTGAGTATGATATACTTTTGAATGCTGTAACATCCTTCAACAAACTTAAAACAGAATCAAAATACTTGTGTTTGTCCATAATCACAACCATGCCACCCTTATCTGCTTGTTTAATTATAATATTAGAGTTATTTTTCAAGTCATTTAAAGCCAGGAACTCTAAATATGTAAGGTTGAAATTCTTAACATTATTCTTGTTAGCAAAGGCCTGTCTCAACTCATGTTCACATAGATCATTAAAGGCAGTCAAAATTGGTATATTATTAGGTATAAAAATACTTTTTACAGACATTCATTTCATGTGATTCATTTTTAAAAATCAATTTCAAGCTTACAGATCTGGTAAACATTTTCAAATCAGTAAGAACATTTACAATATCATCCCCACAAGTAGGAATGAACCCCAGTCCTTTTCAACACAGAACAATGTTCAGAGGTTAGCTTAATGGAAGATAGATTCAATATACCTGCCCTTATCTCTTGGCTAATTTCACTTGTTTTAAAGGACTTGAATTCTTTCTCTTGTTGTCCATATTCAACGGAACGCTCGTTGTCGCCCTCCCTCTGGATCTAGACCTAGACCCAGTAGCACGCTCCTTCACTCGTTCTGCCTGCTGCAACTGAAAAGGCTTATTGAAAAGCTCAAAGTACTTTGATTCAACTTTCTTGCACCTTCAGCAGCATTTGAGTCATTCTCTGTAGTTAGTCCATTTGCAGTTTCAGGTCTGCTGTCTCTCACATCTTTCCGGCACATCCTCAGGCTCGGAGGCATGTGCCGTGATGTCATCACGATTTTGAGTGCTCCGTATGAGCGCAACATTTAAAGTGGCAGTACTCTTCTCACAGAACACATCCAGAGTATCAAGCAAATTCACAGACTTCTTGGAATTTATGCCACCAGATTTATTTGTAGAATTCACCAAAGGTTCATTCCTAGGCCAGGAGAAGATATTACCACATTGAAAATCCTTTATGTCTCTGATTAATTTACGTTTTTTAACTGCTTCCAGTCTATCATCTAGAGCTGATAGTCTATCTATCATGGATTGGTAAGATGAAAGCATATTCTCAAAACAAGGCAAAGCAAACAAATCATCTTCCATAGAGATTATCTCATTTTCTCAAAGTCCAACTAGGCACAGGTCCCATTTTCAAAGGAGGGCCAGGGAGAAATGTTCCATTCTACAGAATGAGTAGAAGGCATTTATACAATATTTACAATAATAAATGAACAAACATAGAATAGTGATGATATGATAGTTAATCAAAACATGACATTTAAAACAGGAATACAGTAAAATATTATCTTATATCAAACTTATAAAAGTCTAGTTATTTTCAAAAGGAATCAGCTGCAATTGGATATTGAGGACACAGAGGGAATTATAGGATGAAGATGAGTACAAATTATAAAGGAGTATTGAGAAGGTCCAGGAAATGGAAGTGTCTATGGAGACAGAGATAATAGTGGAGAGGGTAGGGGACAGTCAGATAGTTAAAGACTGTGAAGAAGTAGTTGCATTATGTTTACTACCTTCACATCCTGGCAAGTATCACTGAGGTCAAATCACTCCATAAT